>NC_141009.1:12626802-12688139 GCF_052327205.1 Somniosus microcephalus
AGGGGGAAGAGGGGGGGAGAGGGGGGGAGGAGGAGGAGGGAGGGGGAGGGAGGGGGGAGGGAGGGGGAGGGAGGGGGAGGAGGGGAGGGAGGGGGAGGGAGGGAGGAGGGGAGAGAGGGGGAGGAGGGGGGAGGAGGGGGGAGGGGGAGAGGGGAGAGGGAGGAGGAGGGGAGAGGGGAGAGGGGGGGAGAGGGGGGGAGAGGAGGAGGAGGGGGAGAGGGGAGGGAGGAGGGAGGGAGGAGAGGGGGTGAGGGGGAGGAGGGGGAGGAGGAGGGGAGGAGGGGGAGAGAGGGGAGGAGGAGGGAGGAGGGGAGAGGGGGAGGGGAGAGGGGGCAGGGGAGAGGGGGGGAGGGGAGAGGGGGGAGGGGAGGGGGGGAGGGAGGGGGGGAGGGGGAGAGGGGAGAGGGGGGGAGGGGGGGTGAGGGGAGAGGGGGGAGGAGGGAGGGAGGGGAGGGGAGAGGGGGGAGGAGGGGAGGGGGAGGAGGGGAGGAGGGAGGAGGGAGGAGGGGAGGAGGGGAGGAGGAGGAGGAGGAGTGGAGGAGTGGAGGGAGGAGGAGGTGGGAGAGGGAGGGAGGGGAGGGAGGAGGGAGGAGTGTGAGGGGGGAGGGAGGGGGAAGGGAGGAGGAGGGGAGAGGGGAGGAGGAGGGGGGGAGAAGGAGGGGAGAGGGGAGGAGGAGGAGGAGGGGGGAGGGAGAGAGAGGAGGGAGGGGGGAGGGGGAGGGGGGAGGGAAGTGGAGGAGGATGGGAGGAAGAGGAGGGGAGGGAAGAGGAGGAGGAGGGGGGAGGAGAGAGAGGAGAGAGGAGGAGGGGGGAGGAGGAGGAGGGGGAGAGGGGAGGAGAGGGGGGAGGGAGAGAGACGAATGAGGGAGGAGGAGAGAGAGGAGGGGAGGGGGAGGGGAGGGGGAGGGGAGGGAGGGGGGGAGGAGGGAGGGGAGGGAGGAGGGAGGGAGGAGGGAGGGAGGGGGAGGGAGGAGGGGGAGGAGGGGAGGGGAGAGGGGGGAGGGGAGGGGGGAGGGGAGGGCGGAGGGAGGAGGGGGGAGAGGGGGAGGGGGAAGAGGGGAGAGGGGGAGGGGGAGGGGAAGATGGGCAAGGGGCAGCAAGTTAGGAAGGGAGGGGCACGCAATGGGAGGGGGGGAGAGGGGAAGGGTTGGAAAGAGGGAGGGAGAGAGGGCGAGGGAGAGGAAGGGGCGAGCGAGGGAGGAGAAGGGGTGAGGGAGGGAAGAGAGGGAGGGGGAGAGGGAGGGAACGAAGAAGGGAGGGAGGGAGAAGGGAGACCTCTGAGTGCAGGTATATATTTTTTTAAATGTTACCATTTGCCGGCACGATGATGAAGTTCTGCTCCGCTCTCCTCTCTCCTCTCTCCTCTCTCCTCTCTCCTCTCTCCTCTCTCCTCTCTCCTCTCTCCTCTCTCCTCTCTCCTCTCCCCAGGCACCTCAGTTGTAGATTGTTGCTGGTTTGTGGTAGTGGTGGCCTGGGGTCTCTCCTTCCCCTCCACTCCCTGGTCAAGGCGACCACCACTTTCCACTCTGCTGCAGCTCCAACCAGCAGCACCGAGAGCAAGGCAGAGAATGATTCCCTCTTTTGGTAGGACCAGTCAAAAATAAACAAATAGACTGTAACTAATAAAACTTTAAATAATCCTTAGTAAATCAAATTAAAATTTGGTTATCCAATCCAATCCGTCTGCCCTCTCAGGTGCCTATAAAAGATCTTGTGGTACTTATGTAAGGAGATGGAGCATTCTCCCTGTGTCATGGCCAAAATTTATCCCTCATCCATCATTAAACAAATTATCTGATCATTTATCTCACTACCATTTGTGGGACCTTGCTGTATACAAATTAGCTGCTGCATTTCCCTACATTATAACATTGACTACATTTTAAAATATTTATTTGGCTACAGAATGCTTTGGCATGCCCTGAGGTCATGAACGATGCTATATAAATTGAAGTTTATTTCTTATTGCTACAACTTCAAAAACAGATGCGTTATAATCCCACAGTATTTTCCACAATAGTTCAGCATTATCAGCCAATTTAATAGCCCAGATTTTTCTGAAGTAGGGCATCTCACAGCATGCCCTATTAGACTTGTCCCTGCACCCTTCAGCTCAAAATGTTTTTTGTACTGCAAGTGCGTGCTGATAACGACGCAGCGAGGGCAACAGGGTACTTGGGACCTTGGTGAACAATGGGACCAACAGTGTATCTCCTTCACCAATGAGATTAAATGATTGAGAAATAAACAGGAGGAAGGTGAATTCAATGTGAAATCAGACACAAAGAGAAAGAAAGAGGGAAAGAAAGATTGGATTGAGAGAAAAAAAGACAAATGAAAATAAAAATTGAAAAAAATGGCATTTAAAAAAAATCTCCAACAACAATTCACTACCTGAAAGAATGAGACTCCAGACTTAATTGTTCACTTTCTGGGCCAGGGAGATTGATTGGCAGTCATTAACAATTATCACTATTAAAAAGGGTACTTATGCTACTATTCACTAGACTTAACCAGTTTAATGGGTAATTAACGTGCAAATGCAGCAACTTTAAGGGTGAAATGCTGTTTTCGTGAAGCTAACGGCACATCGTCCAGTAATTCACAGGGTATCTCTTCCATGCCACAAGTTGCTGGACGATTTGTGCATTAATAACAGCATGCGTCGTTCACATGCTGTTATTTTTTCAAGCAAATTCTGGGCCAATTTTCTTTGCAGATCTATAGTTCTTCAAAACAGATTGCTTTTGAGTTTGTTGATTAAATAATATATTTTTAATAAGATAAGTTTAATTGATCTTGGCACCAAAGAAATGTAAGAAAGCAATTGAGCCACCCAATATAATTGAAAACATGACATTCTGCAAATGATACATGTCTGAAATTTATTCTAACTTTTATAATTTTGAAATGCATTTTAGGAAGCTATTTAAGCTCTCAATTGTTTACCCTATAGAATCAAAATTGCATAACAGCAGTGCCCTTAGCAATCAAAACCCATCTGCTCCAATAAAAAAAGTCACTAGCTATTCCTATTAGGGGAATGATTATTGATTAAAGTATTTTATTTCTCATGGCTTCAGTTCAAGTATGGGCTAGAAAAACCTCCTGCTGATTACCACCTACCGCCCTCCCTCAGCTGATGAATCAGTACTCCTCCATGTTGAACACCACTTGGAAGAAACACGGAGGATAGCAAGGGCACAGAATGTACTCTGGGTGGGGGACTTCAATGTCCATCACCAAGAGTGGCTCAGTAACACCACTGCTGACTGAGCCCTGAAGCACACAGCTGCCTGACTGGGCCTGCGACAGGTGATGAGAGAACCAACACGAGGGGAAAACATACTTGACCTCGTCCTCACCAATCTACCTGTCTCAGATGCATCTGTCTATGACAGCTTTGGTAGCAGTGATGATAGCACAGTCCTTGTGGAGACAAAGTCCTGTCTTCACACTGAGTTCACCCTCCATCGTGTTGTGTGGCACTACCACCGTGCTAAATGAGATAGATTCAGAACAGATCTAGCAGCTCAAAACTGGGCATCCGTGAGGCGCTATCGGCCATCAGCAGTGGTAGAATTGTATTCCACCACAATCTGTAGCCTCATGGCCCGGCATATCCCTCACTCTATCATCACCGTCAAGCCAGGGAATCAACTTTGGTTCAAATGAGTGCAGAAGAGCATGCCAGGAGCAGCACCAGGCGTACCTAAAAATGAGGTACCAACCTGGGGAAACTGCAACACAGGACTACACGCATACTAAAAGTAGAAGCAGCATGCTATAGTCAGAGCAAAGCGATCCCACAATCGACAGATCAGATCAAAGCTCTGCAGTCCTGCCACATCCAGTCGTGAATGGTAGTGGACAATTAAACAAATAACAGGAGGAGGAGGCTCCATGAATATCCCTAACCTCAATGATGGCGAAGCCCAGCAAATGAGTGCAAAAGACAAAGCTGAAGCATTTGCAACCATCTTCAGCCAAAAGTGCCAAGTGGATGATCCATCTCGGCCTCCTCCTGAGGTCACCACCATCACAGAAACCAGTCTTCAGCCAATTTGATATCAAGAAATGGCTGAGTGCACTGGATACAGCAAAGGCTATGGGGCCCTAAATCATCCCGGATGTCGTGCTGAAGACTTGTGCTCCAGAACTCACCGCACCTCTAGCCAGGCTGTTCTAATATAGCTACAACACTGGCATCTACCTGACAATGTGGAAAACTGCCCAGGTATGTCCTGTCCACAAAAAGCAGGACAAATCCAATCCGGCCAATTACCACCCAATCAGTCTATTCTCAATCATCAGCAAAGTGATGGAAGGTGTCGTCGACAGTACTATCAAACAGCACCTACTCAGCAATAACCTGCTCACTGATGCTCAGTTTAGGTTCCGCCAAGACCACTCCGCTCCCGACCTCATTACAGCCTTGGTCCAAACATGGATAAAGGAGCTGAATTCCAGAGGTGAGGTGAGAGTGACTGCCCTTGACATCAAGTCAGCATTTGACCGAGTATGGCATCAAGGAGCCCTAGTAAAATTGAAGTCAATGGGAATCAGGGGCAAAACTCTCCACTGGCTGGAGTCATACCTAGCATAAAGGAAGATGATTGTGGTTGTTGGAGGTCAATCATCTCAGCCACAGGACATCGCTGCAGGAGTTCCTCAGGGCAGTGTCCTAGGCCCAACCATCTTCAGCTGCTTCATCAATGACCTACCCGCCATCATAAGGTCAGAAGTGGGGATGTTCGCTGATGATTCCATTCATAACTCCTCAGATAATGAAGCAGTCCATGCCCGCATGCAGCAAGACCTGAACGACATCCAGGCTTGGGCTGATAAGTGGCAGTTAACATTCGCGCCACAGAAGTGCCAGGCAATGACTATCTCCAACAAGCGAAAGTCTAACCACTGCCCCTTGATATTCAGCGGCATTACCATTGCCAAATCCCCCACCATTAGCCAGAAATTTAACTGGACCAGCTACATAAATACTGTGGCGACAAGAGCAGGTCAGAGGCTAGGTATTCTGTGGCGAGTGTCTCACCTCCTGACTCCCCAAAGCCTTTCCACCATCTACAAGGCACAAGTCAGGAGTGTGATGGAACACTCTCCACTTGCCTGGATGAGTGCAGCTCCAACAACACAAGAAGTTTGATACCATCCAGGACAAAGCATCCCGGCTTGATTGGCAACCTCTCCACCACCTTAAACATTCACTCCCTCCACCACCGGCGTACCGTGGCTGCAGTGTGTACCATCTACAAGATGCACTGCAGCAACTCGCCAATGGTTCTTCGGCAACACCTCCCAAACCCGCGACCTCTACCATTTAGAAGGACAAGGGCAGCAAGCGCATGGGAACAGCATCACCAGCAAGTTCCCCTCCAAGTTACACACCATCCTGACTTGAAAATATATCACTGTTCCTTCATCGTTGCTGGGTCAAAATCCTGGAACTCCCTAACAGCACTGTGGGAGTACCTTCACCACACAGACTGCAGCGGTTCAAGGCGATGGCTCACCACCACCTTCTCAAGGGCAATCAGGGATGGGCAATAAATGCTGGCCTTGCCAGCGACGCCCACAACCCAGGAACGAATATTTTAAAAATTACACATCTACATTACTAAGCAATGGGAGTTTAAGAATGTAATAAAAATGATTTTTGCTCAGGGCAGGATGACTTTCATGAGCTTTTGGAGAATGTTTTCAAACAGCAGAAGAATAAGCAAGCAATCCAACTGATGAAGTCACCTTCAGTTAGAAAAGTTTGGACGAGCCCCACGGAATGCACCGACTACGCTATCAGACAGATTTCCTTCGGAAGGGGATGCGTTCTCAATCCCTTATTTTTTTTTAAATTAGTTCACGGGATGTGGGTGTCGCTGGCTAGGCCATTTCAGAGGGCAGTTAAGAGTCAACCACATTGCTGTGTCTGGAGTCACATATAGTTTAATGGTCAACATTATTGATATTAGCTTTTTATTCCAGATTTATTTAATTCACTGAATTTAAATTTGAACTGATGTCTCTGGATCACCAGCCCAGTAACATATCCACTATGCCACCGTTCCCGAATTGGGGAAAAAGTCATTAAAATATTTTGATAAGAGTGGCTGGTGGATTTTTTTTTCCTCCTCGCTAAAAGGTTTGCTCAGAAATATAGACTCATACAGCAGAGAGGAAGCCATTTGGCCCATCATGTCTGTGCCAGCTCTTTGAAAGAGCTGTTCCATTAATCCCACTCTTGCCCTGCAAATTTCTCCTTTTCAAGTATTTCTCCAGTTCCCTTTTGAACGTTACGAGTGAATCTGCTTCCACCGCCCTTTCAGGCAGCGCATTCCAGGTCACAACAAAGTGCTGCGTAAAAAAAAAAAAAAAATTCTCATCTCCCCTCTGGCTTTTTTGCCAATATTCTTAATCGGAGATGAATGTTTTTATTTAACAATTTGCATATTCTTTGTATGGGAGAGTGACAGAGAACATTTTGTATATGTGAGGGCGAGTATGGATGCTTGAAACAGGCAAACACTTCGGCCACCCAAGCAGTAGGTGTTGTGTCTGTGTATAATAAGACACAGACTGCAGGAGAACAGTACAACAGGTGTTTACTCAACGTGGCTCACACGGGAACTGATCTGTACAGATTACTACGCCGTGCTACATACAGGTGTGGTCACTGCTGGTACTGCAGTATACATGAGCTGTAAAAGATAGTTCCCCCCTTAAAGGTATATACATTACAATTCCTCCCCTTTTAGATTAACAGTACCATAACACTCATTTAACCATTAAATATCAAACTAATTACAATTAACACTTTTAACATGCAACATTAGCTGAAAATAGTCTATTTATATATTCAGTCTTTGGGGAGGCTTCCTGATCCTTTCTGGATAGCGTCTTTCCCGAGTGTCTTGCTCTTGGTGCGGAGGCGATTCTGGCCCCCTGTCGTCGGTTGGTTCATCAGCTTCCGATGCTACTGTTTCTGGGGTAGATGCGACCTGTACGTCGGGTTCATCACCAGGTACGTATGGGCGAGGCATGGGGTTGACTTGTTCCTGTGACTCTAGGATCTGGTCAGCATGGCATCTCACGATGCTCTCCCCAATGTCCACTGTGTAAATTAGTGGGCCCTGCCGTGTGCATATCGTTCCTGGCTGCCATTTTTCTGTTCGGTAGTCGCGAGCCAAGACTGGTTGCCCTACATTGAAGCTCCTTGTTGGCTTCTCATGGATGTGCTGGAATTGCTTACATTTCTTCGTACGTTTGGTCTGAGCAAATCCAGGCGAGATCTTAACCTTCAGTTAAAGAACATCATGGCTGGGGCCTGGTTGGTGACTGCATGTGTCACATTCCAGTAGGCGAACAGGAAATTGTCCACCTTGTGCTGCAGTGGAATGATGTCATTGTACGTAGCCTTTATTGCCTTCTTAAAGGTTTGTACGAACCTCTCAGCCAATCCATTTGTGGCTGGATGATACAGGGCGGATGTGTAATGCCTTACCCCATTCTTTTTCAAGAACCTCCGGAACTCTTCGGACACAAACTGTGGTCCGTTGTCGGAGCAAATCTGTTCTGGCAAGCCATTCCTGGCAAAAATGGTCCGTCGGACTGCAATAGTTTTCTCTGTGGTGGTGGAGGACATTTTGATGACCTCAGGCCATTTCGAGTGCGCATCCACGGCTATTAAAAACATTGAGTCCATGAATGGACCAGCAAAATCAATATGCACCCATTGCCATGGAGATGAGGGCCACTCCCATGGGTGTAGAGGGGCCTGTGGTGGTGCATTTTGGACTTTCTGGCATCCTGACCAGCTCTTGGTCAGGTCCTCGATTTGTTTATCGATTCCTGGCCACCACACATAAGCCCTGGCTAGGCTATTCATTTTTACCCCTCCCAGATGACCCTCATGAAGCTCATTGAGCACTCTATCCCTTAACTTGGGTGGAATTACCACTCGGGATCCACACATCAAGGTCCCCCGGCACACTGACAGCTGTTCTCTCCTTGTCGAGAGTGCTGGCAACAGTGAGTCGCCATTTGCTGGCCATCCCTTCACCGTCAAATCATATACCCGAGACAGTGTCGGGTCATTTCGGGTTTCCTTTTCGATACAAGCGTTAGTTACCGGTAGGTATTCAACTATAGTCGAATGGAATATTTTGACAGGATCCACTGCTGGTGCTTCCTCTGCAGTAGGCAGTAGCCCATCAGCATTTCCATGCTGTTTCGTGCCCTTATATTCAATCTCATAGTGGTGCGCCCCTAGAAAACGTGACCATCTTTGTAGTCATTGCGCAGTCATCACCGGAATGCCCTTCTTCGGATTAAAAATGGAGACAAGAGGCTGGAGATCAGTCAGCAAGGTGAATTTCTGCCCGTGCAGATAGTGATTGAACTTTTTCACTCCCCACACTAGGCGGAGGGCCTTCCTGTCAATCTGGGCGTAGTTACGCTCGGCTGAGGTTAGTGATCGTGACGCAAAGGCTATTGGCCTCTCTGAGCCGTCCGAGAATTTGTGTGACAGCACCGCTCCAATGCCGTAGGGTGACGCATTACATGCCAACTGAATTGGTAATGCTGGGTTGTAATGGGCCAATACCTCTTTCGATGTGATTAGTGTTTTGCTCTTCTGGAAAGCTCACCTACATTCGTCACTCCACTTCCATGGCACCCCAGTTTGCAGTAGGGTGTTCAGTGGGTGTAGTACTGTAGACAAATTTGGCAAGAACTTATGGTAGTAGTTTACCAGCCCGAGGACCGACCTCAGTTGTGACACATTTTCCGGTGCTGGAGCCTTGACTACTGCCTCAATCTTCTCTGGGGACTTATGTAACCCCTCTTTATCGATAACGTGGCCACAATACGAGATCTGTTTTCTAAAAAACTCGCATTTGGGGCGGTTAGCTCGGAGCCCATATTCCTGCAATCTAGTGAGCACCTGCTCCAGGTTGGCAAGGTGATCACTGTCATTTTCGCCCGTGACCAGGATGTCGTCCAAATAACACTGGGTCCCTGGGATCCCTTGCAGGACTTGTTCCATTGCCCTCTGCCAAATAGCCGGAGCTGATGCTACCCCGAATACCAGCCGGTTGTATTGGTAGAGACCTTTATGGGTGTTGATTGTGAGGTATTTTTTTGATGCTTCTTCTACCTCCATTTGCAGATACGCCTGGGCCAGATCAATCTTAGTGAAGCGTTTCCCTCCAGATAGCGAGGCGAAAATATCTTCAATCCGCGGAAGTGGATATTGTACGGTGTGAAGGACCGGGTTCACTGTTACCTTAAAGTCTCTACAGATGCGAACCTTCCTTGGTTCCCCAGGTGTGCTGCTCAACGACTTTTTCATCACAGGGATGATGGGTGTAGCCCACTCGCTCCAGTCTACCTTGAACAGTACACCTGAATGTTCCAGACTCTCCAACTCTGCTTCGACGGCTGGGCGGATCGCATAAGGTACCGGTCTGGCCTTAAAAAATTTTGGCCTTGCGTTTTCTTCAATTTTAATCGTCGCTGTCATGCCTTTTAGTGTTCCGAGTCCTTGCTGGAACACTTCTTTCACGTCAGTTAGGATCTTTGACAGTCGCCCAGGTGTGACGTCGTCATTCTTTTTGTCAGCCACAGTCAGTGCCTGTATGGAATGCCAATCCAGTTGTATTTTCCGGATCCATTCACGTCCCAGTAATGGTGGTCCTCCATCTTTCAATACATACAGGTCTAGTTTTGGTGTTTCCTTACCGTTATATATAACGGTCACCCTTATTTTTCCTTTGGGGTAGACTTTTTGCCCCGTGTACGTCTTCAAAATAATTTTTGTGTCTCTCAAGGGTATGTGTGAGAATAGCCGCTTGTAGTCCCGTCAGTTTATGACTGTTAGGGCTGATCCTGTGTCCAATTCCATCTTTACCTGGACTCCTGCTATCTTGAGAGTGACCCAAATGGTTCGGTGATCCTCCGTTGTGATCACATTATGTAGTTTCAGACAACTCAGTTCCCTGCTTTCGGAGTCGTTATCACTCTTTTGTTTGTCTGAACTATTCTCCGTCATCTTATGTACCTTCTTGTACTTTTCTTTGGTAGGTTTCTTATTGCTGGTTTTCTTTCCCAACCTGCAGACTCGTGCTATGTGTCCTACTTTTCCACACTGTCTGCACACTTTGTCTTTGAACCAGCAATCATTCTGGTCGTGTGTTGTTCTGCCGCAGCGATAGCACTTCTCTGTTCCATATGACATTTCGTTTGTGCCATATTCTTGCGGTCTCTGTTGTATCTCTGCAGCGCCCCGTGCTGCTGCTTCATGTGATACCACAATGCTGAAAGCCTTTTCCAGCGTAAGGTCCTTTTCAGATAAAAGCCGTTTCTGGGTTCCTTCACTTTGAAGCCCATACACAAACTTGTCCCTTAAGGTATCTGCCAGTCCCGCTACAAACTGGCAGTGTTTTGATAGTTTGCACAGTTCTGTTAAATAATCACCATTGCTTTCATCCTTATGCTGGTTCCGTTTGTGAAACTTGAATCTTTCTGCTATCAGCAGCGGTGTGGGGTTTAAATGTTCCTGTAGTATTGTTACTATGTCTTCAAAACTCTATTCCATTGGCTCCGTTGGGGTTATTAGATTTTGTAATAAACCATACGTCTTTGCACCCATTAAATTTAACAATACCAACTCTTTCTTGTCATCTGACACCTCATTTGCCTTGCAGTACACCTCTATTCGTTCGACATAGGTAGTCCAATCTTCGACTTCATTGTCAAATGCGGTGATACTGCCACTCTTCGGCATTTTGGGTGTGGTTTAAAATGGCATCTCCCAATGGCTTAAAATGGTGTCTCCCGCGCTTTCCTTCCTCCCCCGCTGCTGCCAACGCCGCTCCCGGCGGTTCTCGTGGCAATGGCGGCGCCCTGTAGGTTTCGCGCGCTTCTCCTGCGCTGCTGCCAACGCCGCTCTCGGCGGTCCTCGTGGCAATGGCAGCGCCTCGCGGGTTTCTGTGCATCTCTCTCTCCCTCTCTTCGAAGCTGCTCGGCCCCTGAACACCGGCTGCGCCCTGTGCGCTCTGCCCTCTCTCTCTCTCTCTCTCCCCCGTCGATGCTGCTCGGCCCTTTGCTGTGCCGCTCGGTCGGGCTCTAGCCCGCCGCTGTCCGGGAAGGGTCTGCGCACTACCTGTTGCCAGCCCGTTTCGCTGGACCACCTCGACTGGAAAGCCAAGCCTGGCTCTCGACAGCCTCCCCCGCAATTCTCGAGTCTCTGCTGGATGACTGGGCGTTGCCCGTGGTCGACGCCCGAGTCTCTGGCCTTGACCTCCAATCCACTGATCTCCGGGAACGAATCCCCGGGAGGTGATGCAGAGTTGCAGGTAGGTTCGAACTTGCCTCGTCGCCAATGTTGTGTCTGTGTATAATAAGACACAGACTGCAGGAGAACGGTACAACAGGTGTTTACTCAACGTGGCTCACACGGGAACTGATCTGTACAGATTACTACTCAGTGCTATATACAGGTGTGGTCACTGCCGGTACTGCAGTATACATGAGCTGTAAAAGATAGTTCCCCCCTTAAAGGCTACATTACAGTAGGCCCCTGTCAAAGTGGCAGCAAGCGATGTTTGGGGTGGTTTTGGGGTATTATCTACCGACCCCATTTTGAGGTTGTTACCACCCTGTTAACCCCTAATTCAGCGAATTAAAACCGACCCCTACCATTTCAGCTATCCAACAAGCGAGGTTTTTCTTCTTAAATCTTATTGAGACAGCTGAACTAACTACAGTTTATGCACATGTCCCGAGGTCTTTCTACTGGTTATGACTTCAAATCGAAGAGGAAAAAAAAATCAGTACAAAAGGAACAAATTAGATTCTCTTCCCTCCCTCCCTCATTAATTTCCCCTTTCCCAATGGGTGCTGGGACCTCACCCTAAGTGGCCACGATTCATCTGTGAAATTTAACAGCAAGTCGGCTGCAGACTATTCCACACTGCCAGGGCATCACCGCCAAGTCCTCACCCAATATCCACGCAAACACATTTTCCAGCGGGGAGGTGGGTGGGGAGGGTTGCTGAATGATTATCAGAAACAGTTAAGGCGAGCTAATGTTCCCCCACCCAACCCATGGGCTCAGAGATCAAGTGTAGCACTCTTGTTGTCGCTCTTGCCGAGAACAGCTAATCCTATGGATTAGGACTCGAACCTGGTACGTTCCTGTCTGTATGGCTCAGCTAGGACCCTGGATGAGATTGCTGAGCACTGAAGGAGTCCTGGCTATGATTTTTTTGTATTTGCAAAACACGTTTTAGACCCAGGAAGCCCCATTACTTAATAGATTAATGCTGACATTAGGTTGCACTTTAGTCAGCCATACTGCCAGATGTTTCAGGTTCCAACACTGAATGCAGTATAGCACTGACAGCGTATATGGGCATTGCCAAGGAATGGTTTTGCATAGCAAATTATACCAGCAGCAGGCACATGAAGCCCATTTTTTAAAAATTCTCCAGCTTGTTCCTGCACAGTTACTCAATTTGTTCCTATTAAAAATGGGGAAACATCCCATCACTAGCATCACTGGTGTTCTCCCCCTCACTCCATGGCTTGGTCAGATTATCCAGTGAATAGACAAACCATGAAAATCAGGAAGGCTGCAGATTTGATCCACTGCCTGGGCTGAGTTAACAATCTTAAATCAAGATGGCAGTCGGGGGCCCCCCCCCCCAGTTGGCCTCAGTACCCCTTGGGGCAGGAAGAGTAAAATTCAGCCAGGGTTCCCACGGATGCTCCCTATTCAGCAACCCCGGCTGGAAGTGCACACGTAGGGAGACGATAGGTTCATGCTCAGCTGTGATGCTGCCATGGCCAAATAGCCTGCCAAAGCCCACTATATACAAGTGCGAATACTTTTCACATACAAGGAAATCCTTTACTAAAAAAGGGAACAAAACAGGAATTATTGCAGAACATAAACCAAATTTTAAAACCAAGGTCACTGGAGTCCTTCCATCTAACCAAGATAGTGCTGGTGAAATTTTATGGTTACCCACCATTTGAGCTCAGCTCCTGTTGCTTATAAATAAGTTTCATCAACTTATTCTGGTCACTAGATGGAGAGCCTTAAACATGATCAGGAGAGGGGTACTGGGGAGGAGATGACAAGCACCGTAAGCCTGCCCCGTACTACAAGTGCATTTGCTGGTTGATGAGAGTAGAACTGACAGTAAATCACTGACTGCTCCACACTTCTGGTGAGGCAGAGTGAAAGGGGGGGAAATGAGCAAATGTTCCTGGAAATACAGAAAGGAAATGGAAAATAGAAAATAAATTGGTTGTCAGCCTTAAAAAATGTCATAGAAGGTGGGAATGGCAATCTTTTTCAGTGACGAAGATTGCATGCTATAAATATGGCAGTACAAGCGAGGGAAAGGTGGAAAGGAAGCTGCTGCAGAATAAATGCAATTACGAGGTGGTAACTAACTGAGCAGTTCACAAAGAAAATAGAAGTGTTTAATTGAAACTGAGGTTTTTTTTTGATATTCTGTCTCAGTTTGTATGAAGTGTGTGTGGGTAGAAAACAGTTCCTTAATAGTTTCATATTATTTACAAAACTAAGAGAAATCTATACATCAAGATTTAAACCACTGGTTGTGAGGAATAAGGAGCAATGGTAAGATGATTGTAACTAAGAAAAAGTGCTTTCAATGATCTTTCATTTAACAGACTAAGATATTTTATTAACTAATTTTGTCTTTTCTGTATAAGTTCATTACTACGCTAAGAATTAGCGATGCCAAGTATAGACTCAAAGAATAATAGAAATTTATGGCATAGAAGGAGGCCATTCAGCCCATCGTGTCTGTGCCGGCCGAAAAAGAGCTATCCAGCCTAATCCCACTTTCCAGCTCTTGGTCCGTAGCCCTGTAGGTAAGTGCATATCCAAGTACGCGAGTGATATTCTTTTCCTTTTCATTCTGTACTCTGTACTTCTGTACAGGGGAGATAGATATATTTCTTAAGGCTAAAGGGATCAAGGGATATGGGGAGAAAGCAGGGACAGGGTACTGAGTTTGGATGATCAGCCATGATCTCATTGAATGGCGGAGTAGGCTCGAGGGGCCGAATGGCCTAAGCCTGCTCCTATCTTCTATGTTTCTATATCCCCAGTGTCCTGGGCCAATATTTATCCCTCATCCAACATAACACAAAAGAGAGAGATTATCTGGTCATTATCACATTGCTGATTGTGGGACCTTACTGTGCGCAAATTGGCTGCCGTGTTTCCCACATTAAAAAAAAAAGTGGAGTCACTGTTGTAAAGTACTTTGTTGGTTGTAAAGCGCTTTGAGACGTCTGGTGGTCGTGAAAGGCGCTATATAAATGCAAGTCTTTCTTCCTTACTCCTAGTTCTCCGCAGTTATATTGTTTGCAGCCTGCATAATCTCCTTTTATTCACTAAAAGCGCGACATGAGCAGCTGTCAACACTAAACCCCTCGTCAGCAATTCGAGGATCGCCAGTAGGAAAGGCAAAATCAAGACAAATAGGTGCCTGCCCAAACTGGTTAAGTGTGTGCATCAACTCACTGCCAGACTCCTCATTTAGCTTTCCCAAATAGTATTGAGGCAATAACATTGAGTAGCTGTGCTAGTCATGTTTGAGAGTAGGTTCGTTTTAAATTAAAACTACGTATGCTAGGGAAGATATCAAATAAAAGTCATATTTTCCCCACACAATTAAGCCAGTAGTAATGGGCGCCTGTGCTGTTCATGTTATACTGTTAGACAGTCCATCAGAAAGCAATGATCCGTAAACACACAGATATAAATGATCGCTTTGAGAGTGCAAAAGGGCTATGAACTGAGTTATAACTCAACTGAAAGGCAGAAAGAAATATATTGCATGCACCGGGTAAAACAAAAGCAGTGAACGCTGGACATCTGAAATAAAGATAGAGAATGCTGCAAAGGCACAGTAATTCAGTCAGCTGCTGAAAAAGAGAAAAAAAAGTGTTGGGTGTACACCCTTCATCAAATTTCCAAAGGACTATACCAAAAATATTTACGCATCTTTCTCTTTCAGATGCTGATCGACTTGCTGTACATTTCCTTGTACTTCTGGATGCACCAGGTCTGCATCACCAAGTCTCGCTCAAGCATTTTTCACATACACTCTGGACCTGCTTTTTCAACGTGCCCATCTTCCCTTTTTTTAAAAACAACGTAGTAGTGCTACAAATGGCCTCCTATAAGCAATGTGACTTAATAATCACGATCAGGTTCTTGTTGCCTCAGTTCCTCGTGATTATTGCAGTCGCTCACCAACGTTCAGCTGGTGGCGTCATTTGATTAAGGAGAAGATGCATTCATAAAATTAGGTCACAGAAGGATATTAACATTCCGACTGATGAGTGAATCATCACTCTTTGTTTAATTTTAGATTTTTTGTGCTTGGCGTGTAAATGTTTTTGAGTGCTCCTCCTCCCATAAGCACTTTTTAAAAGAGAGAGTGAGCAAGTGAGAGAAAGAGAAAGAAAACGAGAGAAAGAGAGAGAAAAAGATATTAAAAAAGAGAAAGAAAACGCAGATTGGGTGACCGCTTTGCGGAACACCTCCGTTCAGTCCGTAAGGGTGACCCCGAGCTTCCGGTTGCCTGTCATTTTAATTCACCGCTCCATTCCCACTCGGACCTCACCGTCTGCAGCCTCTTGCATTGTTCCACGGAAGCTCAACGTAAACTCGAGGAACAGCACCTCATCTTCCGATTAGGCACTCTGCAGTCTTCCGGACTCAATATCGAGTTCAACAATTTCAGATCATAACCTCGGCCCCATTACACATTTTTTCTTGTAATTTTTCCACTCCTTTCCCCCCCCCCCCTTTCCTTTTGTTTCTCTCTCACACCTGGCAGCTATCTCTTGCCCTGTCAGTACACTTCACACCTAATCTCAGCCTATTACCATCTCATCTAGCTTCGTATACCTTTTATTGTCTCGTTTACTTCTTTTGTTTCTTTCACTTCTTTTGTCCGATCGCAGCCCTGCCTTCGATCTATTTTCTTTTCTTTCCAGTTTTGAAGAAGGGTTCGACCCGAAACGTCAACTCAAATTTCTCTCCACGGATGTTGCCTGACCTGCTGAGTTTTTCCAGCATTTTCTGTTGTTATTTTGCATTTCTACAACACCTTTCATGACCTCAGGACATCCCAAAGTGCTTTACAGTCAATGAAGTACTTTTGAAGTGTAGTCACTGTTGTAATGCAAGAAATGTGGCAGCCAAATTGTGCACAGCAAGGCCCCACAAACAGCAAGGTGATAATGACCATATCATCTGTTTTAGTGATGTTGGTTGAGAGATAACTATTGGCCAGGACACCAGGGAGAAGTCCCCTGCTGTTCTTCGATATAGTGCCCGTGGGATCTTTTACGTCCACCCGAGAGGGCAGATGGGGCCTCGGTTTAACGTCTCATCCAAAAGACGGCACCTCCAACAGTGCAGAACTCCCTCAGTGCCGCACTGAAGCTTGGATCATGAGCTCAAGCCTCTGGAGTGGGACTTAAACCCACAAACTTCTGATTCAGAGGTGAGAGTGCTACCACTGAGCCACAGTGGACACCTAAAGCAGGTTTGATATTGCCCTGGAGTTATACTGCATCTTGCATCAAACTCAAACTTTTCCCAGAGTTGTACTGGAACCTTAGCATTGCTGAGCATAAACTACTTCACATCAACACAGTAAACACACCTTTGTACACATTCAGTACCTGTTGCCAGTATTAAGCACCACTGGGTCACTTGGAACTAAAATTACTCTAGCTCTTTTTTGGCCAGTGCAGACATGTTGGGCCGAATGGCCTCCTTCTGTGCCGTAATTGTCTATGATTCCAATAATATGCTCTGAATTCCCACCCTAAAAGGATCACCCCCCCCCCAATGCACCTGTAAAGTATCCCCCTCTTGGCTGTCCCAGATTAAAAGTGGCCCATGATTGTGGATAGTTTTGTCCTGTAGGTGCTCACCTATTGTCTAAATTCATTTCCCCTAGGGCCTTTACAGCCATGACAAAGAGGAAACATTATCCCACCAAACTGAACTGGATTCAGCGCAAAGTCACAGAGGTGGAAGACTGGTGGTGAAGTCCTTTGCACCATCCAGTGTGTGATTCCCTTGAGGGTATGAAGATTTTACACACATGCACTTGCCCTAGATCTGTGAGGTACAGGTTTACTATTCAATGGTGTTAGATAGAAAGGTTTTCATTTAAAATTGTACGAAATTATTATGTCACCCACAAACCTGCAATTTTTTGCAAACTTGAAAATCCCGTTAACAGAGATAGAGCATAAAATTAACAAGTCTGCCACCTTAGCTGAAAATATAACAATTTTTCATACTGAATTGAGAAGTGAGGGCTACCCGTACAAAGGCACAAAACTTGCCCAATGCTTGAAATGTAATCACTGCTTTAATTTCAGAACAACCATCTATTTTAATTCTCTACACCAGTTATCCTAATGAGTGTTTTTTATTTTGGAACCAGTTGCAAAGATAAACGAATTACTAGATGTACAAGTAACGCTATAAAATTCAACTTTAAAGGAACTCTCATCACCACCACAGCTAGTAATGTGTCCAGTTCTGAGCACCATACTTCAAAAAGTACAAGGAGAGGCAATATAAACTAAAGGGTACAATCTTAAAGGGGGTGCATGAAGAGAGAGACCTGGGGGTATAGGTGCACAAATATTTGAAGGTGGCAGGGCAGGTTGAGAAAGTGGTTAAAAAAGCATACGGGATACTGGGCTTCATAAATAGAGGCATAGAGTACAAAAGCAAGGAAGTTATGATGAACCTTTATAAAACACTGATCTGACCTCAGCTGGATTATTGTGTCCAATTCTGGGCACTGCACTTTAGGAAGGATGTGAAGGCCTTAGAGAGGGTGCAGAAAAGATTTACAAGAATGCTTCCAGGGATGAGGGACTTCAGTTACGTGGATAGACTGGAGAAGCTGGGGTTGTTCTCCTAGGAGCAGAGAAGGTTGAGAGGAGATTTGATAGAGGTGTTCAAAATCATGAGGGGTCCAGACAGACTAGGTAGAGAAACTGTTCCCATTGGCGAAAGGGTCAAGAACCAGAGGACACAGATTTAAGGTGATTGGCAGAAAAACCAAAGGTGACATGAGGAAAAACTTTTTTACGTAGCGAGTGGTTAGGATCTGGAATGCACTGCCTTAGAGGGTGGTGGAGGCAGATTCAAATCGTGGCTTTCAAAAGGGAGTTGGAGAAGTGTCTGAAAGAAAATATTTTGCAGAGCTTTGGGAAAGGGCAGGGGTGTGGGACTAGCTGAAGTGCTCTTGCAGAGAGCCGGCACGGACTCGACGGGCCGAATAGCCTCCTTCCGTGCTGTAACCATTCCACGATTCTAAAAGGGTAACAGCAAAGAGGATTTAAACAAGGACCCCAAAGATAGCTCGGAGGTCACAGAGATAAAGTAGAGATCATAGAATTATAGAAATTTACAGCACAGAAGGAGGCCATTTCGGCCCATCATGTCCGCGCTGGCCGACAAAGAGCTCTCCAGCCTAATCACACTTTCCAGCTCTTGGTCCGTAGCCCTGTAGGTTACAGCACTTCGAGTGCACATCCAAGCACTTTTTAAATGTGATGAGGGTCTCTGCCTCGACCACCCTTTCAGGCAGTGAGTTCCAGACCCCCACCACCCTCTGGGTGAAGAAATTTCCCCTCAAATCCCCTCTAAACCTCCTACCAATTACTCTGTGCCCCCTGGTTGTTGACCCCTCTGCTAAGGGAAATAGGTCCTTCCTATCCACTCTAACTAGGCCCCTCATAATTTTATGCACCTCAATAAGGTCTCCCCTCAGCCTCCTCTGTTCCAAAGAAAACAAACCCAGCCTATCCAATCTTTACTCGTAGCTAAAATTCCCCAGTCCAAGCAACATCCTTGTAAATCTCCTCTGTACCCTCTCTAGTGCAATCACATCTTTCCTGTAATGTGGTGACCAGAACTGCATGCAGTACTCTAGCTGAGGCCTAACTAGTGTTTTATACAGTTGAAGCATAACCCCCCTGCTCTTGTATTCTATGCCTTGGCTAATAAAGGCAAGTATTCCGTATGCTTTCTTAACCACCTTATCTACTTGGCCTGCTACCTTCAGGGATCTGTGGACATGCACTCCAAGGTCCCTTTGTTCCTCTACACTTCTCAATGTCCTACCATTTAATGTGTATTCCTTTGCCTTGTTAGCCCTCCCCAAATGCATTACCTCACACTTCTCCAGATTGAATTCCATTTGCCACTGTTCTGCCCACCTGACCAATTTATTGATATCTTCCTGCAGTCTACAGCTTCCTTCTTCAGTATCAACCACACAGCCGATTTTAGTATCATCTGCAAACTTCTTAATCATACCCCCTACATTCAAGTCTAAATCATTGATATATACCACAAAAAGCAAGGGATCTAGTACTGAGCCCTGCGGAACCCCACTGGAAACAGCCTTCCAGTCACAAAAACACCCATATGGTATTGGCCCATCTAGCACATCTGTCCATAGAAACTACCACCACAGCAGCCAACTGCTTGTTCAATGATTCCAGAGTGTTTACTTCCACTACCCAACCTAGAGACTATTCCAGGTATTTAAAAAAATCACCATTTGTGTGAATTGCCTCTTGACATCAGTCCTCCATTTGCTTTTTATTAGTTTTTAATCCTCTGGGATGGTACTGGACTAGAAACTCAGAGCTCACAAGTTCAAATCCCGCCATGGTATGTTGGGAAAATGAATTCCAATAAATATGGTAATGTGGAGGCTGGCACCAGAAAATGACCGTCTCCAACTTTTCCTTAAGACTGTGGGCATCCTTGCTAAAAGTTGGAGAGGAATAAGCTGAGGAGATGTACTGAGTGGGAGGGAGATGAGGAAACAATTTAAAGTGTTCCCATTCCAGAGACTTCAGATGTTCCAGCAATCAATGTTGGGGCCTAGTGTTAGGGGATAGAAGGGTGTGAATGTAGATGCATGTGGGAGGCTGATAAATGACCAGTGCAGGTCCATTTTTAAGGAAGATTACTCACTTACATTTGCACAGTGTCACATTGAGTTTTCACAATTTAGAGTGAGCGTGTATATAGTTGATTTTCTATTTCTTTTGAACTTCGCTTCATTACAACTCTAAGAGGCAACATAAACCTCCAAGGCTGAACCCAAAACTACGTCCATAGCAATTTTGGCAACCATCCAAATTAAATTTTGCTTTTATGACTCAACACAATAATTCCAAAGATCTTCAACAGTGAGTCACTCCAACCACAGACTCCTAGACACAGCTTACACTGCAGCATTGTCAGTGTGACGAGCTCTGGCCCCACAGCAATAGGACAGGCGGAGGAGGACTGACCCAGACACGAGCAGGTAAGCAAGGTAGCTGGTGGAGGGGGGGGGGGGGGGAACATGAACTGACCCCCCCCCAATCCCCCTCAATTTCCCTGCCTGTTGTTAAGACTGAAGTCTCAGTGTGTATTACATATCTCTCAATCCCATGTTATTGTCTCCAGAAAGTAATTAATGTTCAACATAAAATGCAATCACATTAGTGACAAGTACGATAGCAAATAGTGACAAGTAAGTTGGAGACATCAGATGCCACCTACTGAAATGGTTTCAATTTGGTAATAGCAGCAGACTTAATTTCACTGTCCAAACAATTATGACAGAAGAATGTGACAGAGACCCTCTGCCCCACCAACCTCTTCCACATCATGACATTCTGGGAAAGGACACGGTTTGTGCTCTGACTTGTACTGAGACGCATACACCTCCCTTGTTCATTTCTCTGCAGATTTAGTTCCAACGGTGGAATTAACTTTCATTCTAGCTGCTGATGCGGCCGTTTAAGATCCAGCCCCAATACAGAAATGTTATGAATACGTGAAAGAAAATGAAATCGATGTAGAAGATGGTTTTCACACCCATTAAAAAAAAGCTGTGGTTCCATGTCTTACCGAGTATTGCACAGAGCACCACAAGCATAGGGCAGCAGGCAGGGTCCATGTAAAGATCCTCAGACTTATAATCAGATTCTTCCAGCCTATTTTTCAACATCCCGTTAACACAGTGAATTGGATTTTAATCCCAACACAAAATTATAATCCCCCCCCCCCCAAAAAAGGTGGGGGTGGGGGGAGAAGAGTAAGCGGGCAACTGAGAATAGTGCAAAATCAGCCCAGGGAGACTTGCTCTCACGTTTTCACCCCACTAACCTATTTTGTACCTGGTTCAGTGTCAGCTGTGGCTCAGTGCTAGCACTCTCACCTCTGAGTCAACAGGTTGTGGGTTCAAGTCCCACTCCAGAGACCTGAGCACAAAAAAATCTAGGCTGATACTCCAGTGCAGTGCTGAGGGAGTGCTACACTGTCGGAGGTGCCACCTTTTGGATGAGACGTTAAACCGAGGCCCCATCTGCTCAGGTGGATGTAAAAGATCCCACGGGCCCTATTTCAAAGAAGAGCAGGGGAGTTCTCCCCAGTGTCCTGGCCAATATTTATCCCTCAACCAACATAACAAAAAACAGATTATCTGCTCATTATCACATTGCTGTTTGTGGGAGCTTGCTGTGCACAAATTGGCTACCTTACAAACAGTGACTCCACTTCGAAAGTACTGTCATTGGCTGTGAAGCACTTTGGGACGTCCGGTGGTCGTGAAAGGCGCTGTAGAAATGTTAGTCTTTCTTCCTGGTTCTCTCTCAACAATGTAGTTATGGGGAAGAGCTGACTGCATGTGGTGGGCAGTGGGATGAAGGGAGAGGAGCTGATGTGAAACTATATCCTGCTTCAACACCACTACATTTGTAACAATTCCTACATTTTGACGCACGCTACACTATATCTGTGGCATTGAATTGTTTCTCACTGCGGTTCTATGTAGCGATGCTCGTCAATATATAATGACAAACATTGCTACATAGAACACACCCTGGGGAACTGCACAATCCCTCTCTGAGCGGATGACCATCATAACTCATGCAACGAATCTGAGCTCCCTACTTAGCTCATTACTGCCCGGCCTTGATTTATTTCACAACACTGCCACTATATGGAACAATGTAGAATGGGCTTATTGTCCACTGCAGTGTTGATAAAGGAGTAATTTTTTTTTAATGAAAAAAAATCAAACTTGAAGCAAAATGCATCAAGAACCTGTTGGCTAAAAAAATAACTTAATTTAGAGGGGGAAAACCGTAAGTTCTGCAAAATCCAAAATAAAAATAAGAGCTGGAAATTCACAGCAGATCCCATTAACAACTGCAAGAGGAAGAAGGGTTAAGTGTTTTTCTGTATAAATAGAATGTTTCCTTCTTGGCAAGAGTATCATTTGACATAACTTAATTCCAGTTGACAGCTTTTTCTCCTGCACAGATCCTTCTTTATAGACACAATAATCCCAATCACAAATGTCCTATAGGTCATAGAGATATACAAAGCGGTAGTCAAGGGCATGTTTCAAAGTCTCTCGAGAGATGTGCTCAGTTTGTGTACCAGATTGGCTTAGATTTCCTTACCTCTCAACACTGATCAAGTGCTCAAAACACACAAGTCAATTGAAATCACACTATACAATATCAGTAACTAACACTAAAACATGTGTATGCAATTTCTCTGTGCATGATCTGAAAAGGCATTAACCCTTTTAAAATAAATAAGTTAAAATAACAAAAAGGAATTCCATAAAGTATTTCCTTCCAGGTGAAACAGCGATTTACTTGTACTACCACCATGCTAATTTAGTATGCTGTATTCGCTGCTCACGATGCGGTCTCCTCTACATTGGGGAGACCAAACGCAGATTGGGTGACCGCTTTGCGGAACACCTCCGTTCAGTCCGTAAGTGTGGCCCCGAGCTTCCGGTCGCCTGTCACTTTAATTATCCACTCCACTCCCACTCTGACCTCTTGGTCCTCGACCTCTTACGCTGTTCCAATGAAGCTCAACATAAGCTCGAGGAACAGCACCTCATCTTTTGATTAGGAACTTTACAGCCTTCTGGACTCAACTTCGAGTTCAACAATTTCAGACCATAACCTCTGCACCTATTTTTTTCACATGGCAGCCGTTGATGATTCTGCCATTCCCATTTACACCTCATCTAGACTCATCTTTTGTTTCTTTACTTGTCCCATTACCATCTCCTTTTGCCTTGCACCATCATCCCTTTTGTCTCTTAATCTCTCCTGCCTTCCATCCTATCACAGACCGTCCCTTTTGTTCTTTCCTCTCCTCCCCTCCCCCTTTTCCCTGCACTTGCTTAAAACCTGTTACATCTCTAACTTTTTCCAGTTCTGACCAAAGGTCATCGACCTGAAACGTTAACTCTGTTCCTCTCTCCACAGATGCTGCCTGACCTGCTGAGTATTTCCAGCATTTTCTGTTCTTATTTCAGGTTTCCAGCATCCACAGTATTTTGCTTTTGTATTCCATAAAATATTGATGGGTTACTAATATTGCAAAGCGTGAAATCGACCCTCAGGAGAGAGACAGGGAAATGCAGGCAGGACTCAGTCACACTAAGCCTTATTGATATTTGCAGTAAGGAAAGGTCACCGAGGCTGGAATCAGGTGATCACGTGCGCTTTTGGCAAGAGAAGGGATCGAGATACATGACAAGATGACAAAAGGGTCAGCTCCTTGGGTGAAACAACTTCCTTCTTCCTAGATTATTCCCAAAGACTTCCGACAGGCATCATATTTCAGACTGGTCCAGTGTTGCTTTGTACTTGCACTGGCCCGGAATTTCCGATCGGAGGCTTCCTGCGGGCGGATGCCTCCAATCAGCAAAAAATCTACGCACCTACCCGCTGGTCTCGGAGATACAGAGGTCTCTCCTCTTGGAAATGGTGTGGAGATGCCGGAGTTGGACTGGGATGGACAAATGTAAGAAATCACACAACACCAGGTTATAGTCCAACAGCTTTATTTGAAATCACAAGCTTTCGGAGCGCTGATCCTTCTTCAGGTGAAGTGGAGAAATGCATAAAGACACAGCTTATATAGTCAGAGAATCATGTCAGATGTTTACAGGTAACCTTTCCAACTGCCATTTATCACACCTCGGCAGAGAGATAATCACAGCAGTCAAAGGTGTGAATGGTGTCCAAACAGGTCAGTCAGGGAAACATTACATCAAAGAACAATGAGGTGGGGTCACAAGGGGTCAAATATTGCAGATGCTGGGGTCTGTATGAAAAACAGACTGTCTGTTTTTTTGTTTTTGTTTTTCATACAGACCCCAGCATCTGCAATATTTGACCCCTTGTGACCCCACCTCGTTGTTCTTTGATGTAATGTTTCCCTGACTGACCTGTTTGGACACCATTCACACCTTTGACTGCTGTGATTATCTCTCTGCCGAGGTGTGATAAATGGCAGTTGGAAAGGTTACCTGTAAACATCTGACATGATTCTCTGACTATATAAGCTGTGTCTTTATGCATTTCTCCACTTCACCTGAAGAAGGAGCAGCGCTCCGAAAGCTTGTGATTTCAAATAAAGCTGTTGGACTATAACCTGGTGTTGTGTGATTTCTTACTCTTGGAAATGCGCAGAGGCCCACGCATTCCAGGAGCGCATGCGGCTCTCAAGCGCCCCTGGGATCACGTGGGCCAGCTCAACCAATGGAAGAAGGGAATCCCCATTCATACTTTTGACAGTTCCGTACGCACGAAGATGGGGATGACTACAAAAATGCATCAACACACTGACATAAATAAAGAAAAACCATTACATATATAAAATTAATTAAAATGGCATTTAATTAAATATGTTAAACAAAAATCTAATTTTTTGAAATTGTTTTAATATGTTTTAACGGGGCTTAATATAAACTTACCTTATTGGACAGGGTTATTCATTTATAAGTGAATGATAAAATCTCATTTTTCTATTTTTTAAAACTCTTACGCTGGTAAAAGCAGGCCTTATGTCTGCTTTTACCAGGCATAAGAATTCTATGGTCTTTCAGCGGGCGGAGGTTGTGCAAATAGCGCAACTCTCCACCCGCAGAGGCACTTTTCTTGGGCATGCGGATGATTTCTTGACAGATCGCAAGTTCCGGGTTTCAGCGCATGCGCTTCGCTTGCCTAAACCCGGAACTTGCGCGGCCCGATGGGCACGTGCGCACCTCGTACGCACCCGTGGGGGTCGGAAAATATGGGCCATAGTTAGTAAACTTATTCTTAGACCGATGATACCCAACTAATCTGTTTTTTTTTTAAAGCCTGCACTGAAGAAAGATGGCCCAATAAACCCTTCTATAGCACAGAGGCACGCGGAAAGCGGTTAGATATATTTGCTGTTTCTCCCTCCTTTGAGTAAATCGTTCATATTGCTGCCCGGTTTTACAGTCGAAGGGAGAAAAATACCTGCCAATAAAGTGTCTGCCAGCCCAAAGCTCTCCCACTCCTGCCTACCCGCAGGACCCAGTTCATTCTGCCGTGCGGCCAGTTCACCCCTCTGTTCCTCAGCGCCAACAAGCTCAACTTAAATGACCACAGCGTTTCTTTAAAGTCATTAAAGTTGGAGGGGATGCATTTACTGCCAGTACCACTGACCCCGCCCCCCCCCTTCTTCCCCAATTATTTTTTTAAGGATACCTGATGAGAGACTGGATGCATTTGGGTAATTTTCTTCACTCCCCCATAGGCGGCCGTTCCTTCAGCTGCCTGGGCCCCAAGTGCTGGAATTCCCTCCCTAAACTTCTCCACCCTCTCTCCTCCTTAACACCGACCTCTTTGACCAAGCTTCTGGTTGCCTGTCCCAATACTTCCTTATGTGGTTCAGTATCAAATGTTGTCTGATACCATCCCTGTGAAGAGCCTTGGGATGTATTTATTCCAGATTTACCCTTTATTTTTCTTATCACTGTTTAACCATATATCCGATCACAGTAAATGCTTTTTTTCCCTAATTTCATTCTGAGATGATCCATAATATCTAATATTTAATGCCGTCACATGGTAACATTTATAGAAACGTAGACTGGTACATTGGGGCTGTTGTTGCACACTGGCATGCTGGCAATGCCACATTGTTCAGAAATCAAAACAATGGTGGTGGCCCCAGTGATTGGCCTGAGTCAAGGGGAGATCAGTGGTCTTGTCTGTTTGGAGCAGTAATCCTACCACTTGTGTAGCTTTGGAAGGTTAGTTTATAGCACGACATTAGAAACATAGAAAAATAGGAGCAGGAGTAGGCCATTCGGCCCTTTGAGCCTGCTCCACCATTCAATATGATCATGGCTGATCCTCTATCTCAATACCATATTCCTGCTCTCTCCCCATACCCCTTGATGCCTTTTGTGTCTAGAAATCTATCTATCTCCTTCTTAAATATATTCAGTGACTTGGCCTCCACAGCCTTCTGTGGTAGAGGATTCCACAAGTTCACCACCCTCTTGAGTGAAGAAATTTCTCCTCATCTCAGTCCTAAATGTCCTACCCCGTATCCTGAGACTGTGACCCCTCGTTCTAGACCCCCCAGCCAGGGGAAACATCCTCCCTGCATCCAGTCTGTCTAGCCCAGTCAGAATTTTATACGTTTCAATGAGATCTCCTCTCATTCTTCTGAACTCTAGTGAATACAGGCCTAGTCGACCCAATCTCTCCTCATATGACAGTCCTGCCATCCCAGGAATCAGTCTGGTGAACCTTCACTTCACTCCCTCTATGGCAAGTATATCCTTTCTTAGGTAAGGAGAACGCCAAGGGGTGATCTAATCGAGGACTTTAAAATTATGAAGGGGTTTGATAGGGTAGAGGTAGAGAAGATATTTACACAAGAGATTATTAAACAAAATTAGGGCTCATGGCATTGGAGGGCACAGAATGTACACTGGGTGGGGGACTTCAATGTCCATGACCAGGAGTGGCTCGGTAGCACCACTACTGACCGAGCTGGCTGAGTCCTGAAGGACATATCTGCCAGTCTGGGCCTGCAACAGGTGGTGAGAGAACCAACACGATGGAAAAACCTACTTGGCCTTGTCCTCACCAATACCCCTGTCGCAGAGCCATCTGTCCATGACAGCATTGGTAACAGTGACCACTGCATTGTCATTGTGGAGACAAAGTCCCGTCTTCACACTGAGGGCACCCTCCATCGTGTTGTGTGGCACTACCACCGTGCTAAATGGGATAGATTCAGAACAGATCTAACAGCTCAAAATTGGGCATCCATGAGACGCTGTGGGCCATCAGCAGCAGCAGAATTGTATTCCACCACAATCTGTAACCTCATGGCCCAGCATATCCCTCACTCTACCGTTAAGATCAAGCCAGGGGACCAACCCTGGTTCAATAAGGAGTGTAGAAGAGCATGCCAGGTGCAGCACCAGGTGTACCTAAAAATGCAGTGCCAACCTGTGGAAGCTGCAACACAGGACTACATGCATGCTAAAAAGCAGAAGCAGCATGCTATAGACAGAGCTATGCGATCCCACAATCAGCGGATCAGATCAAAGCTCTGCAGTCCTGCCACATCCAGTCGTGAATGGTGGTGGACCATTAAACAACTAACCGGAGGAGGAGCCTCCATGAATATTCCCATCCTCAATGATGGTGGAGTCCAGCACGTGAGTGCAAAAGACAAGGCTGAAGCAATTGTAACCATCTTCAGCCAGAAGTGCCAAGTGGATGATCCATCTCGGCCTCCTCCTGAGGTCCTCACCCTCACAGAAGCTAGTCTTCAGACAATTCGATTCATTCCACGTGATATCAAGGAACGGCTGAGCGCACTGGATAGAGCAAAGACTGTGGGCTCCGACAACATCCTGGCTGTCGTGCTGAAGACTTGTGCTCCAGAACTAGCCGCGCCTCTAGCCAAGCTGTTCCAGTACAGCTATAACACTGGCATCTATCCGACAATGTGGAAAACTGCCCAGGTATGCCCTGTCCATAAGAAGCAGAACAAATCCAATCCAGCCAATTGCCGCACATTCAGTCTACTCTCAATCATCAGCAAAGTGATGGAAGGTGTTGTCGACAGTGCTATCAAGCAACACTTACTCACCAATAACCTGATGCCCAGTTTGAGTTCCGCCAGGACCACTCAGCTCCAGAACACATTACAGCCTTGGTCCAAACATGAACAAAGGAGCTGAATTCCAGAGGTGAGGTGAGAGTGACTGCCCTTGACATCAAGGCAGTATTTGACTGAGTGTGGCATCAAGGAGCCCTAGTAAAACTGAAGTCAATGGGAATCCGGGGGGGGGGGGGGGGGGGGAATCTCTCCACTGGCTGGAGTCATACCTAGCACAAAGGAAGATGGTTGTGGTGGTTGGAGGTCAATCATCACAGCCCCAGGACATCGCTGCAGGAGTTCCTCAGGGCAGTGTCCTAGGCCCAACCATCTTCAGCTGCTTCATCAATAATCTTCCCTCCATCACAAGGTCAGAAGTGGGGATGTTCGCTGATGACTGCACAGTGTTCAGTGGCATTTGCAACTCCTCAGATAATGAAGCAATCCATGTCCGCATGCAGCAAGACCTGGATGACATTCAGACTTGGGCTGATAAGTGGCAGGTAACATTCACGCCACACAAGTGCCAGGCAATGACTATCTCCAAAAAGCGAGTGTCTAACCACCGCCCCTTGAGATTCAACGGCATTACCATCACCAAATCCCCCATCATCTTGGAGGTCACCATTGACCAGGAACTTATCTGGACCAGCCACATAAATACTGTGGCAACAAGAGCAGATCAGAGGCTGGGTATTCTGCGGCGAGTGTTTCACCTCCTGACTCCCCAAAGCCTTTCCACCATCTACAAAGCACAAGTCAGGAGTGTGATGGAATACTCTCCACTTGCCTGGATGAGTGCAGTTACAACAACACTCAAGAAGCTCGACACCATCCAAGATAAAGCAGCCCGCTTGATGGGCACCCCATCCACCACCTTAAACATTCACTCCCACCACCACTGGCGCACCGTGGCTGCACCGTGTGTACCATCTACAAGATGCACTGCAGCAACTCGCCAAGGCTTCTTCGGCAGCACCTCCCAAACCCACGACCTCTACCACCTAGAAGGACAAGGGCAGCAGGCACATGGGAACACCACCACCTCCAAGTTCCCCTCCAAGTCACACACCATCCTGACTTGGAAGTATATCACCAATCCTTCATTGGCATTGGGTCAAAATCCTGGAACTCCCTCCCTAACAGCACTGTGGGAGTACCTTCACCACACAGACTGCAGCGGTTCAAGAAGGCAGCTCACCACCACCTTCTCAAGGGCAACTAGGGATGGGCAATAAATATTGGCCTTGCCAGCGACGCCCACATCCCATGAGCGAATTAAAAAAGGTAATATACTAGCATGAATTGAGGATTGGTTAACGGACAGAAAACAGAGAGGAGGAATAAACGGGTCATTTTCAGGTTGGCAGGCTGTAACTAGTGGGGTACCGCAAGGATCAGTGCTTGAGCCTCAGTTATTCACAATCTATATCAATGATTTGGATGAGGGGACCAAATGTAATATATCCAAGTTTGCTGATGATACAAAGCTGGGTGGGAATGCAAGTTGTGAGGAGGATGCAAAGAGGCTTCAAGGGGATGTATGCAAGCTAAGTGAGTGGGCAAGAACATGGCAAATGGAATATAATGTGGAGAAATGTGAAGTTATCCACTTTGGTAGAAAAGAAAGCAGAGTATTTTTAAATGTTGCGAGATTGGGAAATGCTGGTGTTCAGAGGGACCTGGCTGTCCTTGTACACAATTCACTGAAAGTTAAGATGCAAGTACAGCAAGCAATTAGGAAAGCAAATGGTATGTTGGCCTTTATTACAAGAGGATTTGAGTTAAGATGTTTTACTGCAATTATATAGGGCCCTGCTGAGACCACACCTGGAGTATTGTGTACAGTTTTGGTCTCCTTACCTAAGGAAGAACATACTTGCCATAGAGGGAGTGCAATGAAGGTTCACCAGACTGATTTCTGAGATGGGAGGGATTGTCCTATGACTAGAAATTGAGTAGACTAGGCATATATTCCCTAGAGCTTAGAAGAAGGAGAGGTGATCTCATTGAAAAATAGAAAATTCTTACAAGGCTTGACAGGGTAGATGCAGGGAGGATGTTTCCCCTTGGCTCAGGAATCTAGAACCAGGGGTCACAGTCTCAGAATAAGTGGTCGGCCATTTAGGACTGAGATGAGGAGAAATTTCTTCACTCAGAGGGTGGTGAATATTTGGATTCTCTACCCCAGAGGGCCGTGGAGGCTCAGTCGTTGAGTATATTCAAGACAGAGATCGATAGATTTTTGGATATTAAGGAAATCAAGGGATATGGGGAGAGTGCAGGAAAGTGGAGATGAGGTAGAAGATCAGCCATGATCTTATTGAATGGCGGTGCAGGCTCAAGGGGCCAAATGGCATTTTTATGTTGTGGGGAAGAGTTCAAAAATAGGGGCCATAAATATAAGATAGTGACTAATAATTCCAATAAGGAATTCAGGAGAAACTTCTTAACCCAGAGAATAGTTAGAATCTGAAACATGCTACTACATGGAGTGGTTGAGGCGAATAGTATAGATGCATTTAAGGAGAAGCTAGATATGTAGGCGAGAAAGGAATAGAAGATTAATCTGATAGGGTGAGATGAAGTAGGGTGGGAGGAGGCTCGTGTGGAGCATAAACACCGGCACGGACCAGTTGGGCCGAATGGCCTGTTTCTGTGCTGTAAATTCTATGTAATATGTGCTTCATTCTGGATCATGCAGTCTAATAGGATTCATTTGATCCACTCAGATTTCTAGAGATTATAGATAACCAAGTCTCATTAAATAAGAAATAACAACACAAAATGCTGGAAAAACGCAGCAGGCCAGGCAACATCCGTGGAGAGAGAAACAGAGTCAACATTTCAGGTTGAAGACCCTTCATCAGGACTGAGAAGAAAAAGCAGGAAATGAAACAGATTAAGAAGCAAGTAGGGGGCTAGGAAATGGGGACGGGGATGAAAGAACAAAAGGGAAGGTCTGTGAGAGGTGAAGAGACATTAAGAGATATTCAAGGCGAGACAAGATGGTAATAGGACAAGTAAAGAGACAAAGGATGGCTCGAGATGAAGTGTGAAATGCGCTGGCAGAGTGAGAGACAGCTGCCGTGTGGGAGAGAGAAAAACAAAAAGGAAAAGGCACAAACCAAAAGTGTGGATAAAAAATATAGGTAGGTTGGAGTGAGTGAGGGGAGCAGAGAAATGGAGACGGCCGATGTCACGGCAGCAGTTAGCAATGAAAAGATCTAGCGAGGGTAAGAGGCCAGAGGGAGGGGTCCAGGTAGAACGAGAATTCTGAAAGTGGGAGAAAGGGTCAGATGTGCGGGGGGAAGACTCCTGGCCAAAGAAGTGGGCACGGAGACGAAGGCGCTGGAAAAAGAGCTCAGCATCGTGCCGAGCTCTGGCCTCTTAACCTCTCTAGATCTTTTCATTGCTAACTGCCGTCGTGACATCGGCCATCTCCATTTCTCTGCTCCCCTCACTCACTCCAACCTACCTCCCTCTGAACTTGCAGCACTCCATTCTCTCAGATCCAACCCCGACATTGTCATTAAACCTGCTGACAAGGGTGGTGCTGTTGTTGTTTGGCGAACCGACCTTTACCTAGCGGCAGTTGAACGCCAACTCTCCGACACCACCTCCTACCTCCACCTGGACCATGACCCCACTACCAAACATCAAGCCACCGTTTCCAGAACTGTCACTGACCTCATCTCCTCACAGACCTTCCCTTTTGTTCTTTCATCCCCTCCCCCCTTTCCCAGCCCCCTACTTGCTTCTTAATCTGTTTCATTTCCTGCTTTTTTTTTCTCAGTCCTGACGAAGGGTCTTCGACCTGAAACATTGACTCTGTTTCTCTCTCCACGGATGTTGCCTGGCCTGCTGAGTTTTTCCAGCATTTTCTGTTATTTTGGATTTCCAGCATCTGCAGTATTTTGCTATCATTAAATAAGAACTCTGATTTCCATATGAGAAATCAAGAAGTTTCAATCATTTTTTCTCATTGTAAAAGTAGATTGTGTAATATTAATATTCTTGTTTCTTACTGGGGCAATTTACAAGGTTTCCACTCCTTCGCTATTAAATAACATAAGAACATAAGACAAAGGAGCAGGAGTCGGCCATTCGGCCCCTCGAGCCTGCTCCGCCATTCAATAAGATCATGGCTGATCTGATCTTGGCCTCAACTCCACTTCCCAGCCCGCTCCCTATGACCCTTGATTCCCTTACCATTCACAAATCTGTCTCTCTCCACCTTAAATATATTCAATGACCCAGCCTCCACAGCTCTCTGGGGTAGAGAATTTCAAAGATTCACCACCCTCAGAAGAAATTCCTCCTCATTTCCATTTTAAATGGGTGCCCCCTTATTCTTGATACAGAAAAGCAGCAATTATACTTTCTCTGCGCCATTGTGTAGGTACCTCACTGTAATAAACTGGAATTTTCCCATATACGTTATGCTGTAGATGTAACATCTCTCCCTTCCACCTCCCCATCCCAGGAGTGTGAATCTCACAGGTTTTAACAAAACCCTCAATTCCAATTTCCAGAGTGGATAAATAGAACCGTTTTTCACACCAACAAGGCTCTGCTCCCACAGAAGGGAGTTTCGCTTTCAGGAAACACTCTGCGCCAATTGCAGTCGCAATGTAATAATGAACTCCCTGCTTTACAATAAACTATTGATGCAGATTTGTCGGAGGATGGCAAAAGAAAGCATTGCAAGTTACATTCTCTCTCCTTCCCACAACACCCTCTCGATCCTGGCAAAGGGGACCCGTTCCCAGTCACTGGTCAGCGGCATTCTGATGATCATGACGAAACAACCTGGATAGACGCAAACAATTACTTTGCCGTTCACGTGGCCCCAGGTCCCGTTTCTCTCCTATAGGAATATCTCCCTATTTCATTCCCTCTTCACAACTTTACTTGTTCAATTTTTCACTATTACTATGGCCATTCCTCTTACTGAACTCTCCCCTGGTCTTACCTAGCCTCCAGATACATGGCCCCAGCCTCCAGATACATGGCCCCAGCCTCCAGATACATGGCCCCAGCCTCCAGATACATGGCCCCAGCCTCCAGATACATGGCCCCAGCCTCCAGATACATGGCCATCCATGTCGACCCTGCCTCCTTGGACCCTGGCGATGCTAAAAAAAAAATCAGGACTCATTCCTACTCCAATTCATTCTTTCCAAAGACCCCATGGCTGTGGATTTCCTTCCCTCCTCCAGCCTTCCCTGCTGCCTGCAGGGTGATGAATGTTGGTGTCACGTAACCATTAATTTTTAGATTTAGCTAATCTTCGGTCCTGCTTCTTTTTCCAGCCTTGGCTACGCCCTGCAGGAAGGATCTTGGCAATTCATCGAGACCGCTCCACGCTGCCGAGATTGGATATTGTCGTGCTCCCGCACAAGTATGTCTGGAGAGGGAGCGAGATAAGAGTTCAAGAACAAACCCCCAATCTACCACTGCAGTCACACACACACATATAGATGTAGATATATAGATGTAGTTTTTATACCATGGAGGGGTAGATTGTGGATTTGTACTTATCTCGCTCCCTGCCCAGACATACTTGTGGGGGAGCACTACAGTAGCCGAGCTCAGCAGCGTGGAGCTGCCTACATCTTATATTTTGAGCATAATCGCAGGCCAGTCCCGAGTTTGTGCGGGCGAGGCTGTTCAAATCCAATGCAACCAACTCGCCCAGTTAGAAAACTGATTACCTTTCCTGTTGAAATATATATATATTTTTAAATGTGTAAGATTAACTGCCCGTTTTTAACAGCAGAAACTCTTAGAAATGTAGCCAAATGGGAGAAACTGCCTGTATCCATAAAAAAAGTGAAGTTTATTCCGCAATCACAATGACCCGAAATTTCTCTTCAAAACAACCGGACAGCTACAAAGAAAAGGGACCAGACGTGTAATAACTTTCTACCCCCCTCGCTGCCCCCAGGGGCAAATGGTTTGCAATCAGTAAACGATACTCCTGCGATATAGTAAGTGAACCCAGTTTATTAGCAAAGCCCCTTGCCGTCTGCGCCGTGGTTTCAATCTGAGAGTGGGCTTGTCACGGCGGCTGGAAACCCCATCGGGAAGTGTGTGTTGGAGCTCAGTGTGATGGGCACCAAACAAACAACTCACCGATCGTTCATTATTGTGAGACTCGGAGTTTGGCACCAACTCCCGCTTGGGTCACAGATGCCCAGAGTTGATCTGCTCTACCTGATCACAACCTGCGCTCTTGCTAGAGTCTTTCTCTCTCTCTCTCTTCGGGGTCTTGTCACAATCCACTTCATTCCTTCTGCTGAACTAACATCTACTGGCATTGCACACACGAAATACAGAACGGCGCCGAGAGCTTAAACATTTCCTTCAACAAGGAAAGTTAAATGCGTTTGGAGAACAATTTCCATGAACAGGTGATTCTCTGTGACGGGTTAAACCCTAGCTCTGCATTAAGACGTTCTTAAAATGAGATTCGATCTAACTGAAAGCAGGCACACAAAGAGACGGGCAGGAGCGACCCTATAAACCCGACCACCCGGCCTGGGGCGGCGGTGGCAGATGTCGGTTATATTAATTTGGAGTCACACAACACCAGGTTATAGTCCAACAGCTTTATTTGAAAAATCACAAGCTTTCGGAGCGCTCCGAAAGCTTGTGTTTTCAAATAAAGCTGTTGGACTATAACCTGGTGTTGTGTGATTTCTCACATTTGTCCACCCCAGTCCAACACCGGCATCTCCACATCATGGATATTAATTTGGGGTGGAAGAATTATTCCGAAAAATCGACTCTTTTACTCGCGGGGTTTGTACTGATGGGGAAATGCACGAGTCCCTAAAACACATGTGAGGTGTCAATTTCGTTTCAGAAGTTGCAGCAGCGACCCTGGATCCCATTGACTGAAAAAGGGGGTGAAATCAACATTTGATATAAAGTCAAATTTCTACAATCAAAGCTTGGACTTTTTTTAATGCACCCCCCCTCCCCCTCCCCTAAAAAAAGAATTTACCTGGACGTGTAAGTATTCGCCGTCCCATCGTCGAAGACAAAGGACTGGTTGGTGTAACACTCGGTGCACATCTCCGGTGTGGCTGTCCGGCCGCCCAGCGGTCCGCTGCCTTTCACCAGCGAGCCGGCGAGACTCGCCTGCGCCGCCTGGCATCGGAGGAGCCGGAGCCGGGAAACTCCCCGCATCAGCGAGACGGGGAGCGAGTGACCGAGACATGGAGCTCCGTCTGACGAGCGAGCTGCTGCCTTAGCCGGCCCGGGCTCGGCTCTCATTGCAATTCTAAATCTTCATACAAAAAAATACAAAAAAAGGCACAGACTGGGGAGAGGGGAGGTGGGGATCAATCGCAACTTCCAGCTAGATATATATTAAGAAGTCTAATTCCACGCCCCCCCCCCTCCTTCTAGCTGAGAAATAACTACCGTGTTTCTGTTAAATATTCACTCGCCCACCCTCCCAGTATTAACCTGCCTCCCTCCACAATAATAATGTCAAAATAAAGTAAAGTTGCCGGTCCTGCAATTAAAAAGGAAGAGGTTTCCCGGGGTTCAAACGCAAGCCCCCCCGATCCTCACATTCCACGCTGCTGAATTGCTTTAGAATTGCCTCTGCGATTTACCCGCGCATGGCACCTGTTGAAGGGGAGGGGAGGAGAGGGGAGCGAGGTAGAGATGAGATTGACAGAGGGAATCCCCGGGTGCAATGGCATGAGGGGGTCCCCTGCTGTGTATTTGCAACACCAGGGTTAAGGGCATCAGTCATCGTTCAAAAACAGGCGCTGAAATATCCACCAGCCTCCTGCACATAATCTGCATTTACTTGTATTGCAAAAACACTGATTTATCGATCATTTTTTGGGTTAATACCGTCAGCTGCCTTTAAACCTGCGCCTGCTAACGAGATCGTTGTGCTTAATTCGGCACCAATGATTATATATTTCTGCCCAATTCACCCGAAGCTGCCTCTGGTCCAAGCAGCGGACACAGCAGGACTGTGGCCCAACTGTCCAACGGAGAGATAATACCCCGGTTACAAATCCGAGACAGGACCAAAGAAATTGGACAGCGTTGTCAAAAAGTTCTGATCTTCTGCCACCCAGGTGTCCGTCCCTGCGCCAATCTTACGCTCAAGTTTCACCCCCTCCCCCCTCCTCGTTCCAGAATCCGAGGCAATGGTCCGCCTCGGGCTTTCAAAATTTAAAGCTTAGCAATGGTCTATCAGTGGATAACCCACGGTGTCTCTCCCAGGTGTGTCAGAGGAGGGATTGCTGCAGGATGCGACAGTGTCACCTCATGGCTGCAGCCCGCAACTACAGCGCCACAAGAGAACCCCACCCACCCCTTCACAGAGGCGATTCCCCTCATTGTAGATCACACTGGCATTTTCAGTGGGGCATTTTGACGCTAAAAGTGTGACCAAGAATAGTGTCAACAGGCAATTAAATTCTGCTGACAGAAAATGCGCACATACACAAGGTGTTTAAAATATAACACTTATATATTTATTCTAACAAAAGGAAAGACTTAGAAACATAGGAGCAGGAGTCGGCCATTCGGCCCTTCGAGCCTGCTCCACCATTCAATATGATCATGGCTGATCCTTTATCTCAATACCATATTCCCGCTCTCTCCCCATACCCCTTGATGCCTTTTGTGTCTAGAAATCTATCTCCTTCTTAAATATATTGCATTTATATAGCACCTTTCATGACCACCGGACGTCTCAAAGCGCTTTACAGTCAATTAAGTGCTTTTGAAGTGTAGTCACTGTTGTAATGTAGGAAACACGGTGGCCAATTTGTGCACAGCAAGCTCCCACAAACAGCAATGTGATAATGACCAGATAATCTGTTTTTTTTGTTGTGTTGATTGAGGGATAAATATTGGGCCAGGACACGGGGATAACTCCCCTGCTCTTCTTCGAAATAGTGGCCTTTTTTACTTCCACCTGAGAGAGCAGACGGGGCCTCGGTTTAACGTCTCATCCGAAAGACGGCACCTCCGACAGTGCAGCACTCCCTCAGCACTGTACTGGGAGTGTCAGCCTAGATTTATGTGCTTAAGTCTCTGGAGTGGGACTTGAACCTCACAACCTTCTGACTCCGAGGTGAGAGAGCTGCCCACTGAGCCAAAACTGACACTACAAAGGTGAAAGTGTTTGAAGAATTTAATATTTCATTGTCAAGGGTGAGACTCACAACTTCATCGCTTTGCAACTTCTGAGGTCAATAACACCACTAGAAAATTTAGGTGGTATCACACTCAATGTCAGAGGGGGGACGGAGGTCATGACCCCTCCCCTCCAATCATCTTGAGGTTGGACCAACGCGGCTTTGGAGGACCCAGGAACCTCTGTTGGCCGCCTTTGGCCTTTCGGCCTGAGCACTGGGTATGTCAGCACTCCCCAGCCCCCAGCCCCCAGCCCTGGCGCCCTTCCTGCCAAGTCGCTCAAATCTTGAGTTCGACCCCCCCCCCCCCCATTCCCTCCCTCGCCATTGTCCATCCTCCAGAGCTCAGAGAATGTCTGCTCGCGAACATCCTCATGGCAAATGCAAGTGACTTATTATCACTCGAATAAAAACATTGTCGGTGCCGCTGCCTTTTCATGCAAAACGCTAGTTTTGAGTCAGTAAATCAACAATGCACGCCAGAAGTCTGGAGCCCGCACCTCGGCAAATCACTTGACCCAATTATGTCACGTTCCTCCAAAGCTAGCTCATAGGTGTCCCAATCTTTAACATTAATATAAATTGAACGGATCGTGGAGGTACAGCCTTGTGGAGAGATTTTTTAAAAACTTAGCAAATATATTCAGCAGATTGTGGCAGCTTACTCTCCAGTGTGGAGACTTGCATTGTCCCTCACTTAGGAAAGGTGGAAGCCAACAGTTTAAACTCCGCAACAGTTCTTTGCCCATGGTGTCTCCTGCAGAAATGACCCCCTTTGCCAACCAACCATTTCTGAGTGTTCTAGAATGGTGCCACGTCCTCTAAGCACATTCATCCCCAACAAGCTGTGTCTTTCTAATGATTTCAACATTTACAAATTACCTTGTGCATGTTTCTAGCAATTAGACATAGAACTCATGACAGGCACCGACTGCGCGTGATATTTGCGAGCGGACCCGGCTTCATAACCCTGTGACTCGAAGGGGATTATTCCAGGCACTCTTTCACTATCCTATCCATTGGGTACCTGCCATGCATGCTCTGCATCGACTGTTCATCATTCGTGACTGTTACTTATTGATGTCAGGCGGGGCAATCTTGTGGCTTGATACGACTGGCCAATTCCTTGCAGCTCAGGCCATGTGGAGCTGTCAGCATCAGGGACACAGGAGGAATGGCATTTATAATCTGTGAGAGTGTCACTCATTGCAAGGCCCATTCAAACACATGAAAGAAAGACTTGCATTTATATAGCGCCTTTCACGACCTCAGGACATCCCAAAGCGCTTTACAAGCCAATTAAGTACTTTTGAAGTGTAGTCACTGTTGTAAGGTAGGACATTTGTGCACAGCAAGCTCCCACAAACAGCAATGTGATAATGACCAGATAAATCTGCTTTTTTTTGTGATGTTGATTAAGAGATAAATATTGGCCAGGACACTGGGGATAACCCCCCTGTTCTTCTTTGAGATAGTGCCATGGGATGTTTTACATCCACCTGCGAGGGCAGACGGGGCCTCGGTTTAACGTCTCATCCGAAAGATGAGACAGTGCAGCGCTTCCTCAGCACTGCACTGGAGTGTCAGCCTAGATTTTTTGTGCTTAAGTCTCTGGAGTGGGGACTCGAACCCACAACCTTCTGACTCAGAGGTGAGAGTGCTGCCCACTCAGTGACTGACACACACTGACATCCTCACTGTGTTGACTCGCTATACCATCTTCTATTTTAACACATTCTGTTCTCGTACCTCCAAACTGTAGCACTTCTTACCTCCTTCCGTCTCCGATTCATCCTGTGATCTATAGGAGCATCTTAGCTCCAATTGAGGAGTTCCCAGAAACAAAGGCTTGAGTGCCGGGTCTCACTACAAAAACACATCATATCGCAGGCCTGTGTACCCACTGATGCTCGACCAGGTTTTTTGTGAACATAGATTCATACAGCACTGAAGGAGGCCATTCAGCCCATCATGCCTGTGCCGGCTCTTTGGTAGAGCGATCCCATTAATCTCATTCTTCTGCTCTTTCCCTGTAGCCCTGCAATTTTTTTCCCTTTCAAGTATATATCCAATTTCCTTTTGAAAGTTACTATTGAATCTGCTTCCACCGCCCTTTCAGGCAGTGCATTCCAGATCACAACAACTCGATGTGTAAAAAAAATTCTCCTCTCTGGTCCATTTGCCAATTATTTTATTTAAAAAAATTTAAATGTTCAATGATTAGTAACTAGGACAGACTGCACCCTGTCAATTGTTTGCATTTGGAGGTAGAGAGGCATTCCAACATTATTGAATTTGTTGTTTCAATTTATAACACTTTGGCCTGTGGCAAGATGGAGGTGCATTGACTTCAGTGAAGGTTAATATGCTGACTCTTTAAACGATGCTGTGGGAACACTAGGGCTAGCACATCCCAGTATAGCACTAACAGAGGTTTTAAGTCGGTATACACATCCCAGTGCAAATGGGGTTAAGATTGCCATTTATGGCTCTCATGGTAGCTCAGCAAGATTATTCAGTGAAAGTTCAATCCTGAGTTTGCGCTGAATCAGCTGATTTCAGACAAGATTGTGGGAGGAGAGTTATACTGGGTCGCAGTTCCCGAAAATAAATCAGCTCGGGATTCCACTCCTGTGCTGTTGAGTGACTCCTGCTGAAATTGCGTGTGTGCATGTGTGAGTGGAGGATGAGAGCAGGATATTTAGCACTGTGCTTTTGACATCTGCTCTAATGTTAATTGTTGAAGGAGTCATACTTTGTCATAGAACCATAGAATAGTACAGCACAGAAGGAGGCCATTCGGCCCATCGAGTCTGTGCCAGCTCTTTCGAAGAGCAATCCAGTTAATCCCTCACCCCCGCTCTTTCCGCAAATCCCTGCAATTTTTTTCTCCTTCAAGTTATTTATCCAATTCCCTTTTGAAGGCCACTATTGAATCTGTATCCACCGCCCTATCAGGCAGCGCATTCCAAATCCTAACCACATGTTGCCCCTGGTTCTTTTGCCAATCACCTTAAATCTGTGCCCTCTGGTTATCGACCCTTCAGCCATTGGAAACTGTTTTTCTTTATTTACTCTATCTAAATCCTTCATGATTTTGAACAACTCTATCAAATCTCCTCTTAGCCTTCTCTGCTCCAAGGAGAACAACCCCAGCTTCTCCAGTCTATTTACATAACTGTAATCTCTCATCCCAGGAACCATTCTAGTAAATCTCTTCTGCGCCCTCTGCAAAGCTTTCACATCCTTCCTAAAGTGTGGTGCCCAGAATTGGACACAATACTTGAGCTGGGGCTGACCTAGTGTTTTATACAGGTTTAGTGTAACATGTAATCTCCATATCAAAAGGAGTTAACCGAATCTTTGGGCTTACAAATCAAAGGCTGAAAGCAGGCGTCCCAACCAGGGCTGATATTTTGTTTTTGAATCACGTGAGAGGACCCTGTAAATGAAGGTCTGAACAGAGGAAGATGAAATCAGATTGAGCTTGTCGTGCTAGAAACCAGGGGGTAGAGATTCTGCTTTGGCCGCAGCCGGGAAATTGTGCCCAAAATGCGCTCGCAATTGCTCTGGTTAGGTTACAGTGCAAGTTTCCGATAAACAAATCATTTGCAATAATCACAAACGTAAAATCTTCCATAAACCAGCGCGATCGGGCGCGTAATAGAACAGAATTGTTTATTTTTTCCATTATAGAAAGAAAGACTTGCATTTATATAGTGCCTTTCATGACCACCGTACGTCTCAAAGTGCTTTACAGCCACTGAAGTACTTTTGAAGTGGAGTCACTGTTGTAATGTGGGAAACGCGGCAGCCAATTTGCGCTCAGCAAGCTCCCACAAACAGCAATGTGATAATGACCAGATAAACTGTTTTTGTTATGTTGGTTGAGGGATAAATATTGGCCAGGACACCGGGGATAACTCCCCTGCTCTTCTTCAAAATAGTGCCATGGGATCTTTTACATCCACCTGAGAGAGCAGTTTAACATCTCATCCGAAAGACGGCACCTCCGACAGTGCAGCACTCCCTCAGCACTGCCTCTCCGACAGTGCAGCACCTCCTCAGCACTGCCTCTCTGACAGTGCAGCACTCCCTCAGCACTGCACTGGAGTGTCAGCCTAGATTTTTGTGTTCAAGTCTCTGGAGTGGGACTTTAAACTCACAATCTTCTGACTCAGAGGCAAGTGTGCTACCCACTGAACCACAGCTGACACTTAAAGTATTCCTTGATGTATTTGAGAGTGGTAACCTGGTGCAGTTTTATTAATGCGGCTGAAAATGGGCTTATCTGTAAAACTAAGGCCTAGAAATTCAGTTGGTTGCGCCAGCCGGTAACGCCATAAGAGGGGTATATTTCCAGCGCTAGGCACTTAGCGCCCGGGCGCAGACCGATCTGCGCCAACGCCCAAATTCAGTTGACATTTAGCGCCGGTGCAAAGTGTTTGCGCCCGCTCAGCTGCGCGCGTAGCTTATGTCATCTCGTCGTGCAACGCTGTTTGTGCGCCCCAAACCGGAAATTCAGTGGCGCCCGCCCAATGTGGGCGTGGCGCTGCTAAGAACTGTGAAGTGGAACGCAACAGAGGCCCTGTGGGCCTCGGGAAGCGCTAATTAAAGGGCACTTACACTGACCTATAAAGCCCAGCCATTTTGCTGCAATGACTTTACTGCTTTGGATTTCTGGACAGAGACCAAGGGACAGAGCTTACTGATTTGGGACAACATAGGAGAGGTATTTTTGGCTTCTGGCCAGTGCTTTGACATTTGATTCATTTGATTTCACTGTTTACAACTTTATTATGGGGGCTGTATGGGGGTCCAACCCTCAGTTGCAGCATTATGTGCGAAGGGCTCGCAGACGCTGTGAGAGAGGGCCAGCCATGCCTAGACGCAGAGGGGCCATCAGGCGTCGGCAACGTAGGCCTTACCCACTCAGGCAATACCGGCAGCAGGTGTCCTATCTCATCATGACTGCAGCGCATTGTGTTAAGAGGCTGCGCTTCAGAAGGGAGGTGGTTGCAGAGATCTGCCAGCTGCTTCACAGAGATCTGCGTCCACAGCTGATGTGCAGGATGTCTCTCTAGGTGGAAGTGAAGGTCACGGTGGCTCTGAACTTTTATGCAAGCGGCTCCTTCCAAGCCGCTGCTGGGGACATAGCGAACATCTCCCAGTTCGCCGCGCATCGCTGCATCCGGCAGGTCACCGATGCACTTTTCACGAGGAGACACCAATTCATCTCCTTCCCCATGACCCGAAAGAGGCAGGAGCAGCGTGCAGTCGGATTTGTCAGGATCGCGCGCTTCCCCATGGTGCAGGGCGCCATTGACTGCACGCATGTGGCTATGCGGGCACCTATCCACAATGCCGAGGATTACCACAACCGGAAGGGCTACCATTCCCTCAATGTACAGCTGGTGTGTGACCACAGGCAGCGCATCCTAGCTGTCAATGCCCGCTTCCCAGGAAGCAGCCACGATGCATTTATCCTGCGCCAGACTACTGTGGCTGACATGTTCGAGGCACAGCCTCCACCAAGGGGATGGCTTATCGGGGACAAGGGCTACCCTTTGTGTACATGGCTCATGACCCCGCTCCACGCGCCCAGGACCCCAGCGGAGGAGGCATACAACGAAAGCCATCAAGCCACAAGGAACATCATAGAACAAACGATAGGCGTCCTCAAGCAACGGTTCCGCTGCCTGGATCGTTCCGGCGGATCTCTACAGTATTCGCCGGATAGAGTCTCCCAGTTTGTCGTCGTGTGCTGCATGCTGCACAACCTGGCTATCCGCAGGACTCCGGCACTGCCACCTGACATTGCACCACCACCTCAGGAGGACGAGCAGGAGGACCATGAGGAGGAGGAGGAGGAGGAGGAGTACCAGCCCAGGAGGGAGCCACAAGGTCCAAGGGCCGTCCGCCGGGGGCTTATTGATCGACACTTCTAGGCCCCCTGTCAGGGAATGGGCTGTGGCAATGAACACACCTGAAGGCAGCCGCACCGCAAGCCCTCAGCCGGTTAACGCAACAACCACTTGAAACCTGAGACGTGGACATGCTGAATAAATAAAAAGCTTTATTTCACAAACTCAGGGCCCTTCCCACATGAAACAGAAAAACAGACAAGACCCCCAAAAAACAGTCAAAAACATCTGTCACTCCCAAAACCTGGGGAGGACTAACAAAACTTGCCCATCCAAATGGCCTTCATCATCGGCCTTACAAAAATAAGCCCCCCCCTCCACAACACAAACACCCCCGTAAAAACAAAAAATGCCTTGATCCTCGGCCTTACCAAAATAATGCCCCCCCAGAACACAAGCCCCCCAATATAAAAAAAACCGCCATCACCACACTCTAATGGGTGTGCCGAGAGGGCGAGTCCTTAGACAGGCTTCTCTGGCCCCTGCCCAACCTGCTGCTCCACCTCAACCTGGGCCCTGCGGGTGTGGCAAGGCTGGGGGAAGGCTCATGAGGGCCACAATGCGTGTCGGCAGATGCCCTTGGGGGTCGGCCTAGACGAGGCCCAGCCCGGGAGGGGCCGGCTGCTGACTGCTGCAGCTGTGGCTGGCCAGCATCAGTCTCAGCAGCAGCTCGTCGCACCTTGGCTGGGGGAGTGGCAGTGTCGGCTGCACCAATGGGGGCAAGCTGGCTGATGGCAGGCGCGCGCTGCTCGCCAGAGACACTGGCACTCGGCCGGGCTGGCAGTGCAGCAAGCGCAGCAATCTGGTGGAGGCCAGACCGCTGTGCTGCAGCAGGGCGGCGGGTGCCCTGGCGATGCTTCCGCGCCACAGCGAGTGTGGCAGAAGTGAGTGCCCGAACTGCCCTGGTATGTGCCCGCATCAGCTCTGCCAGTGTCTGGACGGCACCACTCATCTCGCGAGTCGCGTCCTGGGCTGCCGCGAGTTGCTGGACACCCCTGTCGTGCGCTGCCGCGAGTTGTTCGACCCCCCTGGCCTGTGATTCCCCGAAAGCGACCACACTATGAGCCAGGGACTCAATGGCCTGAGGCATCTGTTGCACAACCCCCATGAACTCCTGGTGGCGCCGCTCAGACGCCGCCGACATCTCATCGAGGAGGTGCACCTCCTGGGCGAGGACCGTCTCCGGACTGGAGGGCGGACTCTCCCTCTGGGGAGAAGGCCGCCGAGCTGGCCGACCCTTCCCGCGTGCCTCGAGCCCACTGGGCCCAGGATCTGCCCTCCCCTGCAACACTTCCCCCTGGCTCTCCTGCAGGCCAGACGTCTCCCCTCCATTGCCATCCCCTGGCGCGGATGAGGGTTCCCCCGATGTGCCGCCTTCCTCCTGGTCCTCGTCGTCCTCCTCCTCCAAGGGCCTGGCACTCTGAGCTTCAGGGACCACCTCCTCCTCACCAGCTGAAAGCAGGAAGGCACAAGAGTAGCTTTAGAGTGAGGACAGGGCGTCAGCGAGGGAGGCCTGAGTGGTGGCATTATGCGCATTTGTCGGTCAGTGAGAAAGGATGTACATCTGAAGCGCAAGGGCAACGACAGAGGTCCAACCGGTCATGTCCTTACCAGTGGGTCCCAGTACAGGGTCCGCATCTCCGATCGTAACAGGGCCAGTCACCCGGGCACGCATGAGTCGAGCCACGCTCTCCTCCAGCTCACTGAGCGCCTGGTACTTGGGACGGCCTCCACCAGTGACAGACTGGCTCCTCAAATTCCGCGCCAGCTTGGCCTGCAAGAGAAAGGACGGCCTCTAAGTACAGTGTGGTGCCCTGTTGCTGTGTGCACTGCCTCCCATGGTCGAATAGCTTGGCCAGTGTGGTGCCCTGTTGCTGTGTGCACTGCCTCCCATGGTCAAATAGCTTGGCCAGTGTGTTAAGTGCAGAAAGTGCTATTGATGATCATGCCAGTGCCATTGCTGCGGGAGGAGGGCTGCCCATTAGTCCTTTGAGGTCCCTTTGCCCATAATGTGAGGTGCACATGCAAGGATGAGGAGGACACTGGAAAGGGTACTCACCTTCACCATCCGAGTGAGGTCGTTGTACTTCTTGCGGCATTGGTCCGCACTCCTGGGGACATCGCAGGTGGATGACACCCTGCGGGCGATTTTCCTCCAGCCTTTCCTGTACTGGCTCCTGGGAGCCTTCTTGCCACTGTCCGGGCACAAGATCTCTCTTTTGTTTTCGACACCATTAATCAGCACCCTCAGAGCATGCTCTGAGAAGCGCTGCGCTCGTTCACGGGCCCTCTCCATGGCTCCAGGCGCTATTTTGGCCCACCAGCAGTGTTGAGGCCTAGCTGCAGGGCTCCAGTATGCAGGGCGTGGCAGCAGTCAAAGTCGACCCTTCCCCCTTTAAGAGCTGGCCGGCGTCAGGGTGTCTGCTGTCAATCAAAACATGACCGTACCTGCGCTGCGCCCGGCCTCGGCGTTATCAGGCCGCATCGCCGGCTTAGCGCCTGAAGAGAGCATTGCAACGCCAGTTTCAGCGCTCGGCCAAACTCTTGGCCAACTCTACTGAATTTCGGCGATGTGGCCTACACTTTCCGGCGGGCGCCAACTTTAGCGAACGCCCGACTTTAGCGCCCCAAAAGTGTCCAGACTGAATTTCTCGGCCTAAGGATTTTTAGTCAGGGTGTCCAGTCCAGTCCTCCACCTGTGAGTAACCTGAATTAAAATGACTTTAAAAAAAAACTGTACTGAACCGTTTAATAGTTTCTTTGCTGTACACTGGTCAGTTTCTTAGTAAATTAAATATTTTTTGATATGGAAAATCTTTCAAAAGGTGCCAACTCGTGCCCGTGCGCCTAAGAAAATGAGCGCAATTTGAAAACCCTGGCCGAACCAGTGCAATCGGAGGAATCTCGCAATTTCAACCTGGGAGGCGTGGCCATTTCAGTGGGCGGGGCCTGATCCCGGCAAATTGAATCTTAAACCGGCGTAAAAGCTCGTGGGAAAACGCGAACGTAAGTGGCTTTGGGCGTAACTCACTTACATTTAAAATTCCCCGCTCTTTTGCGCTGGTCTGGGCAATTTCACCTACATTGCGCTGATATTACGAGCGGAAACTCTACTCCCTGCAGAACATTGTTTATCAAACTACAGCGGCCCATGTACCATCCAAAGATGTTCTTATGGAGGGTAATTGATCCATTGTGGTCTTTGATTGTAGATATGTTTGTATTTTTAACATCTGCTTCTTATTACTATTTAACTGCAATTAAAGGTTATGAGTGGCGTTAGCCTATAAATCTCTGTTGTGCTGGGTAACATGGAAGGGCAGCTCGGACCCGTGTCATGCTTCTCCTGTGCCATGTGGGAAATCAGGGACACTGTCCCTGACAACTATGTGTGCAGGAAGTGTGTCCAGCTGCAGCTCCTAGCAGACCGCATGGCGGCGCTGGAGCTGCGAATGGACTCACTCTGGAGCATACGCGATGCTGAGGATGTTGTGGATAGCACATTCAGTGAGTTGGTCACACCGCAGGTAAAGGCTAGCTCAGACAGTAAATGGGTGACCAAAAGGCAGGGTAAAGGCAGGAAGGTAGTGCAGGAGTCACCTGCGGTCATCTCCCTCCAAAACAGGTTTACCGTTTTGGGTACTGTTGGGGGAGATGACTTATCAGGGGAAGGCACCAGCAGCCAGGTTCAGGGCACCATGACTGGCTCTGCTGCACAGAAGGGCGGGAAAAAGAGGGATAGGGCTATAGTGATAGGGGATTCAATTGTAAGGGGGATAGATAGGAGTTTCTGTGGCCGAGACCGAGACTCCAAGATGGTATGTTGCCTCCCTGGTGCAAGGGTCAAGGATGTCTCGGAGCGGGTGCAGAGCATTCTGAAGGGGGAGGGGGATCAGCCAGTTGTCGTGGTACATGTAGGTACCAACGATGTAGGTAAAAAGAGGGAGGAGGTCCTACAAGCTGAATTTAGGGAGTTAGGAGCTAAATTGAAAAGTAGGACCTCAAAGGTAGTAATCTCTGGATTGCTACCAGTGCCACGAGCTAATAAGTTTAGAGAGAGTAAGATAGATAAGCTAAATACGTGGCTTGAGCAGTGGTGCAAGGGAGAGGGATTTAAATTCTTGAGGCATTGGAACCAGTTCTTGGGGAGGAGTGACCTGTACCAAGGGGACGGTCTACACCTGAACTGTGAGGGAGCCGATGTCCTCGGGGTAATATTTTCTAGGGCGGTTCGGGAGGATTTAAACTAATTTGGCAGGGGGATGGGAACCTAGATAGTGGAAAAGAGGGAAGTCATATGAAGTCAGAAATAGATGGTAGAAAGGTGAGAAGCAATAAGCAAAGGAGAGAAACACAAAGGGCCAAACTAATTCATAATGAGAGTGTGAAAAAAGCAAGCCTGAAGGCTTTGTATCTTAATGCTAGAAGCATTAGGAACAAGGTGGATGAATTAGTTGTGGAAATAGAGGTAAACAAGTATGATTTGATTGGGATTACAGAAACGTGGCTGCAGGGTGGGCAAGGCTGGGAACTTAACATCCAGGGATATACAATATTTAGGAAGGATCGGCAAAAAGGTAGTGGAGGTGGGGTAGCATTGCTGGTAAAGGAGGGGATAAATGCAATGGAAAGGAAGGAATATTAACTCGGATGAAACGGAATCTGTATGGGTAGAAATGAGAAATAGCAAGGGGAGGAAAACGTTAGTGGGTGTGATATATAGGCCTCCAAATAGTAATATGGAGGTGAGGGAAGGCATAAAAAGGGAAATTAGAGAAGCGTGCGATAAGAGCACAGCTGTCATCATGGGTGACTTTAATTTACATATTGATTGGACTACCCAAATTAGTAAAAATTCTGAGGAGGAGGAATTCCTGGAATGTTTTCGGGACGGTTATCTGGACCAATATGTCGAGGAGCCGACTCGAGATCAGGCCATTTTAGACTGGGTATTGTGCAATGAGAAGGGACTTATCAACAATCTTCTTGTACGAGGCCCCTTGGGTCAGAGCGATCATAATATGATCGAGCTCTCAGTCGAGATGGAGAGTGAGGAAATTGAATCAGAGACTAAGGTCCAGAACTTAAATAAAGGGAATTACGAGGGTATGAGACGGGAATTGGGTAAGATTGATTGGGTGGTGTTTCTGGGGGGATTGACAGTGGATAGACAATGGCAAGCATTCAAAGATAGAATGGAAGAATTCCAGAACATGTTTATACCGGTTTGGCATAAAAATAAACCTAAAAAGGTGGCTCAACCGTGGATAACGAGGGAAATTAGGGACAGCATAAAATCAAAAAAAAGGGCATATCAACTGGCAAAAAAAAGCACCAGACCGGAAGATTGGGGGCAGTACAGGATACAGCAAAAGAGGACAAAGGGATTAATCAGGAAGGGGAAAATAGAATACGAAAGTAAACTTGCAGCAAACATAAAGACAGACTGCAAAAGCTTTTATCGGTATATCAGGAGGAAAAGACTGGTAAAATCCCAAGTCGGTCCCTTGCAGTCCGATTCGGGAGAATATATAATGGAGAATAAGGAAATGGCAGACCAATTAAACTCATACTTTGGTTCTGTATTCACAAAGGAGGACACAAATAACCTCCCAGGAATATCGGCAAACATAGGGACTAATGAGAGGGAGGAGCTGACAGAAATTAGTATCTCTAGGGATATGGTGTTGGGTAAGTTGAGGGGACTGAAGGCCGACAAATCCCCGGGGCCTGATAAACTACATCCTAGGGTACTTAAGGAGGTGGCCCTGGAGATAGCAGATGCTCTAAGGATCATCTTCCGGAACTCCATTGACTCGGGAACAGTACCCGTGGATTGGAGGGTAGCTAATGTTACCCCAATATTTAAAAAGGGGGGTAGAGAGAAAGCAGGGAATTATAGACCAGTAAGCCTTACATCGGTTGTGGGCAAAATGCTAGAGTCCATTATTAAGGATAAAATAGCGGAGCACTTGACAAATGGGGAAAGGATCGGACAGAGTCAACATGGATTTACAAAGGGTAAATCGTGTTTGACTAATCTGCTGGAATTTTTTGAGGAAGTAACTGGTAAAATAGATGGGGGAGAGCCAGTGGATGTGGTGTACCTTGACTTCCAGAAAGCCTTCGATAAGGTTCCACACAAAAGATTATCATGCAAAATTAAGGCTCATGGGATTGGGGGCAAAGTATTAACGTGGATAGAGAACTGGCTGGCGGATAGAAAACAGAGAGTTGGAATAAACGGCTCGTTTTCGGAGTGGCAGGCAGTGACCAGCGGGGTGCCGCAAGGATCTGTCCTGGGACCCCAGCTGTTCACAATATATATAAATGATCTGGATCAGGGAATTGGATGCAATATTTCCAAATTCGCTGACGACACTAAACTAGGAGGAGGGGTGGGCTCTGATGAGGATGTCAGGAGGCTACAGTGCGATTTGGACAGGTTGGGGGAATGGGCGGATACGTGGCAGATGCTCTATAATGTGGATAAATGCGAGGTTATCCACTTTGGGGGTAAAAACAGGAGGGTAGATTATTATCTAAATGGCAATAGATTGGGAGATGGGGAAGTGCAGAGGGACCTGGGTGTTCTTGTGCACCAGTCACTGAAGGAGAGCATGCAGGTGCAACAGGCGATTAAGAAGGCAAATGGTATGTTGGCCTTCATATCAAGGGGGTTCGAGTATAGGAATAGGGATACCTTACTACAGCTGTACAAGGTGCTGGTGAGACCGCATCTGGAGTATTGTGTACAGTTTTGGTCGCCCCATCTGCGGAAGGATGTTCTTGCCATGGAAAGAGTGCAGCGGCGATTCACCAGGCTGATACCTGGAATGGCGGGAATGACCTACGAGGAGAGATTGAATAGTTTGGGCTTGTACTCACTGGAGTTTAGAAGATTGAGAGGGGATCTCATCGAAACATATAAAATTATGGCAGGCCTGGACAGGCTGAATTCAGAGAGAATGTTTCCAATGGCAGGGGAGCACAGAACCAGGGGCCACAGTCTAAAAATAGCGGGCAAATCATTTAAAACAGAGATGAGGAAGAATTTCTTCACTCAAAGAGTGGTGAGCCTGTGGAATTCCCTGCCACAGAGGGCTGTGAAGGCTAATTCAATAAATATTTTCAAGAGAGAATTGGATATATTTCTGAAGGCTAAGGGGATTAAGGGTTACGGAGAAAAGGCGGGGACGGGGTACTGAACTGGTAAGATCAGCTAAGATCTCAGACGAAGATCAGCCATGATCTCATTGAATGGCGGAGCAGGCTCGAAGGGCCGAATGGCCTACTCCTGTTCCTATCTCTATGTTTCTATGTAATATTTGCCGTGTGCCAAAGGTGGTTTGAATGTTGTTGCCCAGCACTAGGGCCCCACCTCAGAAAGCAACTGGGGGCGAATTCCAAAGCATCAGCAGCCTCACCACAGGATGGGGGCAGAGGAGGTGATTCCCGAACGTAAACATCCCATAGCATAAAGCATTGATTGGAATGGAATACCAGGCACCGAGTGATTTGGAGAACATCAAACTGTGAGAACAAGGTTCAAGCATTTTGCCAACACAATCTGAACCCTGGTTGGAAGTCTAGAATTAAACAATATGATGCATGGGCGCCACCTGGTGGTGCTTGGGAATAGACGCAGATTTGAACATCATTCAATTCATGAATACAATTTTTTTTTTAAGTGTTATTATTTATAATTGACTTTTACTGGCTACACTGAGTGTATTAATATCTGTAACAACACGAGTTCTGTAAAACAAAACACAGTCAAACCCGTTATCGGTTAGTTTTCCCCCCCCTTATTACTAAAAAGAAAAAAGACTTGCATTTATATAGCGCCTTTCACGACCACCGGACATCCCAAATCGCTTTACAGCCAATGAAGTACTTTTTGAAGTGTAGTCACTGTTGTAATGTGGGAAACGCGGCAGCCAATTTGCGCACAGCAAGCTCCCACAAACAGCAATGTGATAAATGACCAGACAATCTGATTTGGTAATGTTGATTGAGTGATAAATATTGGCCAGGACACCGGGGATAACTCCCCTGCTCTTCTTTGAAATAGTGGCCGTGGGATCTTTTACGTCCACCTGAGAGAGCAGACGGGACCTCGGTTTAATGTCTCATCGGAAAGACGGCACCTCCGATAGTGCAGCGCTCCCTCAGCACTGCACTGGGAGTGTCGGCCTAGATGTCTGTGCTTATGTCTCTGGAGTGGGACTTGAACCCACAACCTTCGTGACTCAGAGGTGATGGTGCTACCAACTGAGCCACGACTGACAACATTCTGTGACTGAGGGTAACCTGCTGTGTGATCTGATCCGACTGAACCCCCTGCATGAAGAATGTGACAGCGCAAGGCAGTTCAGGCACCAACCTTCGCTTATTCACTCAGGACAAGTCACCTGAATCAGACTCGAGAAACCCCCTCGGGTGGTGAGTAGAGAGAGAGGCGGCACCTGTGAGTGAGGGATTATCCTGCCAGTCTCTGGCAGCACGTTAGTGCATCAACACCGATTGGGCACCAACGCACCAGACTATCAATACCACGGGCGTTCGGCTACCACTAAACTCCCGTCACTCAGCTCAGCAAGGAGTGAATGCACTCCATCGTTTTCGGTTCTGAACTAGCCGGGATGCTTCAGTCCCCTGTATCCAATGATCCCTCTTATTTTGGGGGGGGGGGGGGGGGAGTGGTTTAGAGGGGCCGCACGGCCCACTCAAAATTCCGTGCATGCGCGGTTTTTCACATTGAAAAGCCGCTGCGCGGGAGACTCAGAGTTCCGCGGCTGCACAGCTCAAAGGGAACATTGCGACTGTATCCCTCTCTGCGACAAGTCACACTCGACCGTCTATCCAGCGATTCCTTGGTCTTCCTCGGCCTCTTGCTCTGTGTGCCGGGCCACGGAAGGAGTTCGAGCTCTTTCCATTCCTGAAATGTGTCTAAACCATTGCAATCGTCTTTCTTGGATCTCCTGTATAAACCTTGCTCCTTGTACAAGCCATGTCCTTGTATCTTTATGGGATGAGAGGGATTGTCCTATGAGGAGAGATTGAGTAGAACGGGCCGATACTCTCTGGAGTTCAGAAGAATGAGAGGTGATCTCATTGAAACATAAGATTCTGAGGGGGATTGACAGGGTCAATGTTGGGAGGATGTTTCCCCTGGCTGGGGAGTCTAGAACTAGGGGTCACAGTCTCAGGATAAGGGGTCAGCCATTTAGGACTGAGGTGAGGAGAAATTTCTTCATAGAGTCATAACAGCACAGGAGGCCATTCGGCCCATTGAGTCCGTGTCGGCTCTCTAGAGCAATCCAGTCAGCCCCATTCTCCGCTCTATCCCCATGGCCCTGCAAGATTATTTCCCTCAAGTGCCTAACCAGTCTCCCCTTGAAAACATTGCGTGTCTCCGCTTCCACCACTTCCGTCGGCAGCGAGTTCCAGGTGTCACCACTCGCTGCGTAAAAAAGTTTTTCCTCACGTCCCCCCTGTATCTCTTGCCCAAAACCTTAAATCTGTGTCCCCTAGTCCTTGTACCATCAACTAGTGGGAACAGCCTTTCCCCGTCTAGCCTATCCAAACCTGTCTTAATCTTGTACACCTCGATCAAATCACCCCTCAACCTCCTTTGCTCTAATGAAAACAAAGGGGGTTTGAGAATTTTTGGGATTCTCTACCCCAGAGGGCTGTGGATGCTCAGTTCAAGGCTGAGATCGATAGATTTTTAGGCTCTAGGGGAATGAAGGGATATGGGGATCGGGCAGGAAAGTGGAGTTGAGGTCGAAGATCAGCCATGATCTTATTGAATGGCGGAGCAGGCTCGAGGGGCCGAATGGCCGACTCCTGCTCCTATTTCTAATGTTCTTATATTTCAAGAATGATATATGAACACAGGCATATAATATACTAACCAGCAAGGAGCTTTATTTCAATGCAAAACCTTCCTGACTCTTTTTTAACCAGATTGTTGGGGCTCGGTGTCGGAGCTGTGTGTGTCGGGGCTCTGTCAGGGGAGGAGCTGTTGCAGCACTTTCCCAGCAGTTGCAAATTGCCAAAAATATACAAGAAACTGGAGTTTCTTTACAACATAATCTGCTGCATTTTTTTACAGCTATATTCTATAGATATTAAGAGTCATAGAGTTATACAGCACAGAAAGAAGCCCTTCAGCCCATCGTGTCCACGCCAGCCATCAAGTCCTGTCTATTCTAATCCCATTTTCCAGCACTTGGTCCGTAGCCTTGTATGCTATGGCGTTTCAAGTGCTCATCTAAATGCTTCTTGAATGTTGTGAGGGTTCCTGCCTCTACCACCCTTTCAGACAGTGAGTTCCAGATTCCAACCACCCTCTGGGTGAAAAAGTTTTTCCTCAAATCCCCTCTAAACCTCCTGCCCCTTACCTTGAAACTATGGCCCCTGGTTATTGACCCCTCCACTAAGGGGAAAAGTTCCTTTCTATCTACTCTATCTATGCCCCTCATAATTTTGTACACCTCAATCAGGTCCCCCCTCAGCCTTCTCTGGTCTAAGGAAAACAACCCCAGCCTGTCCAGTCTCTCTTCATAGCTGAAATGCTCCAGCCCAGGTAACATCCTGGTGAATCTCCTCTGCACCCTCTCCAATGCAATCACATCCTTCCTATAGTGTGGCGACCAGAACTGCACACAGTATTCCAGCTGTGGCCTAACTAGCATTTTATACAGCTCCATCATAACCTCCCTACTCTTATATTCTATGCCTCGGCTAATGAAGGCAAGTATCCCATATGCCTTCTTAACCACTTTATCTACCTGTCCTGCTGCCTTCAGGGATCCATGTACATGCACACCAAGGTCCCTCTGATCCTCTGTCCTTCCTAGGGTCCTACAATTCATTGTGTATTCCCTTGCCTTGTTAGTCCTCCCAAAATGCATCACCTCACACTTTTCAGGGTTAAATTTCATTTGCCACTGTTCTGCCCATCTGACCAACCCATCTATCGTCCTGTAGCCTGAGGCTTCCCTCCTCGCTATTTACCACTCCACCAATTTTCGTGTCATCTGCAAACTTACTGATCATACCTCCTACATTTATATCTAAATCATTAATGTACACTACAAACAGCAAGGGACCCAGCACCGATCCCTGCGGTACACCACTGGACACAGGCTTCCAGTCACAAAAACAACCTTCGACCATCACTCTCTGCCTCCTGCCACTAAGCCAATTTTGGATCCAATGTGCCCAATGGCCCTGAACAAATATCAACTAACAGCTTCTATAAGCGAAACCATGCTTTATTATAAGAGTAAACCCTTCACCTTTGTTTGGGAGGGTCCTACTGGGTAACACTCTCTCCTCTCACCTGATGCTGCATCACACGGGCTGCTTTTGGTAGTTTTTGAGGAGCACCTTATAAGGAGAAGAGAGAGGTAGCGAGGCGGAGAGGTTTAGGAAGGAAGTTCCAGAGCTTAGGGCCGCAGGCAACAGAAGGCACGGCCACCACTGGTGGAGCGATTATAATCAGGGATGCTCAAGAGGTCAGGATTGGAGGAGGCTGATACCTGGGATGGCAGGAATGACGTACGAGGAGAGATTGTGTCGATTGGGCTTATACTCACTGGAGTTTAGAAGATTGAGAGGGGATCTCATTGAAACCTATAAAATTCTGTCAGGCCTGGACAGACTAGATGCAGGAAGGATGTTCCCGATGGCCGGGGAGTCCAGAACCAGGGGTCACAGTCTAAGGATAAGGGGTAAGCCATTTGGGATTGAAATGAGGAGGAATTTCTTCACCCAGAGAGTGGTGAACCTGTGGAATTCTCTGCCACAGAGGGCGGTGGACGCCAGTTCATTAAATATATTCAAGAAAGAGTTGGATATATTTCTTAAGGCTAAAGGGATCAAGGGATATGGGGAGAAGGCAGGGACAGGGTACTGAATTTGGATGATCAGCCATGATCTCATTGAATGGCGGAGCAGGCTCGAAGGGCTGAATGGCCTACTCCTGCTCCTATCTTCTATGTTTCTATGTATCTCTGGGGGGTGGTGGTTGTGGGGCTGCGGGAGGTTACAGAGAGAGGGAGGGGGCGAGGCCATGGAGAGAAATGAAAACAACGGATGAGAATTTTAAAATCATGGCGATGCTGAACCAAAACAAGGGTGGAGGGCAGCGAGCAACTCGCACAATCCCGACGAGGTCCCAACAAACACAGCTGCCAGTCGTCGATGTGTTATGAATAAAGCTTTATTGATTTGAGATCAGACCACTGCCTACAAAAAGAAACCAGTTTAAACTGAAGCTGGCGTTCAGCCTGGCGCGTGTGTGACATCAGCCTCACCCAGCAAAGGTTCAGTATAATTCCGCTGTTAGCCCCACAACCCCACTCTTTACACAGGAGAGCGTGCGGGCCATTCTGAGTTTGGGCAATAGTGGGTGAAAATGGGCGATGGCGATTCAGGCGCCTCGCTGTACGACAGAAAGGAAAATCGGGCGGGATGTATAGCGGACAGTGGATTCGCTATCACCCCTGAAAGTCAAACTTACCTCTAGCACACCTCCCCCCCCCGCCCCCCCATCCCACCCCACCATCACCAATGAGTTTCCCTCCATCTCCAGACCAGATTTACCATCTTCCTGCCACCAGAGAGAGAAAGGGGGAGGGGGGCGGATTTAAATTCAATCCTAAATTCGCAGCCTGGAAGGAGTTTCTCCCTCCTTTCCTCCCCCACCCAACACCACAGAGGAATACTTGTAATAGATCAGGTCGGTAATTTAGAAACTGAAATCTGTGGGTGTCACCTTGTCAGATCTCAAGGTCAGTCATTCCCTCAGTGGGTTGCCACGGTCACCGCCACCAGCACCGACTCCTCTGCCGTACAGCGCGATACTGCACCAAGGTGCTGCACTAAAGTAACTGCAGATACCTCTGCGTCGCTGGAAATAACTCGACGGAGTTGAAGAGGTTTTTTTTTCCTTTTAATTTAGTCAACATAGAAACATAGAAGATAGGAGCAGGAGTAGGCCATTCGGCCCCTCGAGCCTGTTCCGCCATTCAATGAGATCATGGCTGATCATCCAAACTCAGTACCCTGTCCCTGCCTTCTCCCCATATCCCTTGATCCCTTTAGCCTTAAGCAATATATCCAACTCCTTCTTGAATATATTTAATGAATTGGCCTCAACTGCCTTCTGTGGTAGAGAATTCCACAGGTTCACCACTCTCTGGGTGAAGAAATTCTTCCTCATCTCTGTCCTAAATGGCCTACCCCTTATCCTTAGACTGTGACCCCTGGTTCTGGACTCCCCCGCCATCGGGAACATCCTTCCTGCATCTAGTCTGTCTAGTCCTGTTAGAATTTTATAAGTTTCAATGAGATCCCCTCTCATTCTTCTAAACTCTAGCGAATATAAGCCTAATCGACCCAATCTCTCTTCATACGTCATTCCTGCCATCCCAGGTATCAGTCTGGTGAGTCTTCGCTGCACTCCCTCCATGGCAAGAACATCCTTCCTCAGATAAGGGAGCTCTTCTTTCCCAGTTCTGACGAAAGGTCATCAACCTGAAACGTTAACTCCGTTTCTCTCTCCACCGATGCTGCCTGGCCTGCTGAGTTTCCTGTTGTTATTTCGGATTTCCAGTATCCGCGGTATCTTGCTATTGTATCAATCTCCCCCAACTGCAGAGTGAGACACTGAGCCATTCTGACCACGGTCCCCTCGACTCCTGGTCTGTGCAGAGTTGGCCAGTCTAGGTCGGTTTTGGTGGTTGTGTCTCTACAATTGGTTTTAGCACCAAAAGTTTGGGGTGGGGTGCGGAGGGGAAGGGCAACGTACAGGGGTCCCGATCCTTGATCGGCACCCACCTTTGCTGGGATTGTGCAAGTGGCTGTGATGACCACCATAAGTCGAATAGCCCGCTGAGACTCTGTCTGAGGCTTGTGTGTGAGGAATGGTCACGTGGGCAAGGGACCAGGGACCCAAATGGTTATAATCCCACAGCAGGAGGGAAGAGAAGAAGATCAGGAGTATCATCCCATTACATGCGTCAGCCAGTGGCTCAGTGGGCAGCACTCTCCCCTCTGAGTCAGAAGGTTGTGGGTTCAAGTCCCACTCCAAAGACTTGAGCCCCCAAAAATCTAGGCTGATGCTCCAGTGCAGTGCTGAGGGAATGCTGCACTGTCAGAGGTGCCGTCTTTCGGATGAGACGTTAAACCGAGGCCCCGTCTGCTCTCTAGGGTGGAAGTAAAAGATCCCGCGGCCAGTATTTCAAAGACGAGCAGGGGAATTATTCCCCAATATTTATCCCTCAACCAACATCACTAAAACAGATTATCTGGTCATTATCACATTGCTGTTTGTGGGAGCTTGCTGTGCGCAAATTGGCTGCCGCGTTTCCTACATTACAACAGTGACTACACTTCAAAAATACTTCATTGGCTGTAAAGCGCTTTGGGACGTCGTGAAAGGCGCTATATAAAGTCAAGTCTTTCTTTGGTCTTTCACAGAGTCAAAAATAATGGGCTGCGAGGAACACGAGGAGCACCCTCCGCACAAGGGAGCAGCCTCTCGGTCAGACTACCGTCTTCAGAGCAGCCAGCCTGCTCCAGGTGTCCTCTGCTGTATTTTCTTACATAAATTAAAATGGACATAAGCGCGTAGGAAAAGTGCCGAAACAATCGCATTATTTTCATATTTTGCTGAATAGTAAAGACACACAATAATTACTCTTAGTTGAGAGCAACTTACCTTAACAGCCAACGAGTAATTCTCCTTCAATGGGTCCCGTGCATTGAAAATCGCAGGACAGGTGAAGTCTGGTTAATCCCCTGGGAGGTTCTCAAGTGTCGTGTGTTTCACATATGTTGCAATATTCCAACTTTAGCGTCTCTCTCTCTCTCTCTGTCCCTCTCTCACTCTCACTCTGTCTCTCTCTCTCTCACTCTGTCTCTCTCTCTCTCTCACTCTGTCCCTCTCTCTCTCTCACCCTGTCCCTCTCTCTCTCTCACTCTGTCTCTCTCTCTCTCACTCTGTCCCTCTCTCTCTCTCACTCTGTCCCTCTCTCTCTCTCACTCTGTCCCTCTCTCTCTCACTCTGTCCCTCTCTCTCTCACTCTGTGTCTCTCTCTCTCTCTCTCTCACCCTGTCCCTCTCTCTCTCTCACTCTGTCCCTCTCTCTCTCTCACTCTGTCCCTCTCTCTCTCACTCTGTCCCTCTCTCTCTCACTCTGTCTCTCTCTCTCTCTCACTCTGTCTCTCTCTCACTCTGTCTCTCTCTCTCTCTCTCACTCTGTCTCTCTCTCTCTCTCTCACTCTGTCTCTCTCTCTCTCTCACTCTGTCCCTCTCTCTCTCTCACTCTGTCTCTCTCTCTCTCTCACTCTGTCTCTCTCTCTCTCACTCTGTCCCTCTCTCTCTCACTCTGTCCCTCTCTCACTCTGTCCCTCTCTCTCTCTCACTCTGTCTCTCTCTCTCTCACTCTGTCTCTCTCACTCTGTCCCTCTCTCTCTCACTCTGTCCCTCTCTCTCTCTCACTCTGTCCCTCTCTCTCTCACTCTGTCCCTCTCTCTCTCACTCTATCTCTCTCTCTCTCTCACTCTGTCTCTCTCTCACTCTGTCTCTCTCTCTCTCTCTCACTCTGTCTCTCTCTCACTCTGGTCTCTCTCTCTCTCTCTCACTCTGTCTCTCTCTCTCTCTCACTCTGTCCCTCTCTCTCTCTCACTCTGTCTCTCTCTCTCTCTCACTCTGTCTCTCTCTCTCTCACTCTGTCCCTCTCTCTCTCACTCTGTCCCTCTCTCACTCTGTCCCTCCCTCTCTTACTCTGTCCCTCTCTCTCTCTCACTCTGTCCCTCTCTCTCTCTCACTCTGTCTCTCTCGCTCTCATCACTCTGTCCCCTCTCTCTCTCTCACTCTGTCCCTCTCTCTCTCACTCTGTCTCTCTCTCTCACACTCTGTCCCTCTCTCTCACTCTGTCCCTCTCTCTCTCACTCTGTCCCTCTCTCTCTCACTCTGTCCCTCTCTCTCTCACTCTGTCCCTCTCTCTCTCTCACTCTGTCTCTCTCGCTCTCTCACTCTGTCCCTCTCTCTCTCTCACTCTGTCTCTCTCTCTCACACTCTGTCCCTCTCTCCTCACTCTGTCCCTCTCTCTCTCACTCTGTCCCTCTCTCTCTCTCACTCTGTCCCTCTCTCTCTCACTCTGTCCCTCTCTCTCTCACTCTGTCCCTCTCTCTCTCTCACTATGTCCCCTCTCTCTCTCTCACTCTGTCCCTCTCTCTCTCTCACTCTGTCCCTCTCTCACTCTGTCCCTCTCTCTCTCACTCTGTCCCTCTCACTCTCACTCTGTCCCTCTCACTCTCACTCTGTCCCTCTCTCTCTCTCACTCTGTCTCTCTCTCACTCTGTCCCTCTCTCTCACTCTGTCCCTCTCTCTCTCATCACTCTGTCCCTCTCTCTCTCTCACTCTGTCTCTCTCTCTCTCTCACTCTGTCCCCCTCTCTCACACAGACGGTGTGCAAACAGGGGCTTTCAGATATTTAACATGTCTCCGTTTGGCATTTTTCACTCGTCGTTCTTGCTTTTTGCGAGACACCTGCGACATCTGTGTGTAAATTAAAGCCCTGTTGTGTATTTATGGTACAAGGTAAGCTGTTGTGTATGGTTCACCCAAAACAAAGAGTAACCAATCAAGCAACAATTATCCATTGAGTCGCGAGAACTGCTTCTTTCTGTTTCTAATCAGCTGCCTCTACCCAAAACCAACCATTAATATTCAACAACAAATGGCAAAGATCAGCAGCTGCTGCAAAATGTGTGTTATTTTGAGAGCGTTCGGTGAGTAATTCACCGCTAGATCTTTGACTTGAACATTTCGATCCTCCTACTTCTAAACACTAATCTCCTCTATTTGTTGTTACGTTGCTGATGTGGGCCACATCACTGGTGAAGCATCAAGCAAGGTTCAAAGCCTCCCAAACAACAAGAAGCATTTATATAGCACCTTTAACGTAGTAAAACGTCCCACGGCGCTTCACAGGAACAATTATCAAACAAAACTTGACACCGAGCCACAGAAGGAGACATTAGGACAAATGACCAAACGCTTGGTCAGAGAGGGAGGTTTTAAGGAGCGTCTTAGAGGAGGAGAGAGAGGTGGAGAGGTTTAGAGAGGGGATTCCAGAGGTTAGGACCCAGGCAGCTGAAGACACGACCGCCAATGGTGGAGCGATTAAAATCGTGGATGCGCAAGAGGCCTGAATTGGAGGAGCGCAGAGATCTGGGAGGGTTGTAGGGCTGGAGGTGGTTACAGAGATTTGAAAACCAGGATGAGAATTTGAAAATTGATGTGTTGCCGGACCGGGAGACAATGTAGGTCAGCGAGTGTGGGGGTGACGGGCGAACGGGACTTGGTGCGAGTTAGGACACTGCTAATTACTCTCGTTCTGCAACCAGTAATGCAGTCGTCCTGGCAACCAGTTCACCGTGGTGGAGTCTGAGGCCTAAAGCTGGTTGTCAGGTCACGGGAACACCATAACCTCCAAGCTCCTCTCCAAATCACACCCCCATCCTGACTTGGACGACCTTTATCCGATCCTTCATCATCGCTGGGTCAAAATCCCGCAACTCCCCAACACCCTCGCAAGAGCACCTTCAGCACAAGGACTGCAGCAGCTCAGGAGAAGGCCTCCCATCAGCTTCTCAAGACAACTGCGGATTGGCAATAAGTGAGGCCTTCCCAAAAACAAATGGAGGAAATTCTCAGCTGGAGAAAATGGGTGGTTGAGGAGGTCAGACGGAGAAATGAAAATGATACAATTTAAGAAATGTATAGACAGAATATCCTTCTCCCCATCACCCCTCCCTCCTTCTCCCCATCACCCCTCCCTCCTTCTCCCCTTCACCCCTCCCTCCTTCTCCCCATCACCCCTCCCTCCTTCTCCCCATCACCCCTCCCTCCTTCTCCCCTTCACCCCTCCCTCCTTCTCCCCATCACCCCTCCCTCCTTCTCCCCATCACCCTCCCTCCTTCTCCCCTTCACCCCTCCCTCCTTCTCCCCTTCACCCCTCCCTCCTTCTCCCCATCACCCCTCCCTCTCTTCTCCCCTTCACCCCTCCCTCCTCCCCATCACCCCTCCCTCCTTCTCCCCATCACCCCTCCCTCCTTC